>NW_020525870.1:0-59156 GCF_003368295.1 Carassius auratus
TGACCATCCATCCATCCATCCATCCATCATTATTTCAACCATCCCATCCATCATCCTGTCCTTTCATTCATCCATCCATATTTCATTCCAGTCTATCCTTTAATCAAATCGAAATCAATCATCAAAATGGATTTACTTAAAATGACGTTGTGTTTATCACACCATAATAATTTAGTTTAGTCAGTGAAATCAGTGCAATTTGTGTGGTGTGACACAGTTGATGTTGGATGGAAACCAAATTTTGTAGATGCAAAACTCTCAAGAAGTGCTCAATGAGCTTTCAGCACTGGACTTTTGAAAAACAGGGATGCTCTGATACCGCTCTTTACTGTAAATGTATAATCTCCAAAATAAATATGTATTATGTATTACAGACCAGCGAGTGTGATTTCACCAAGTACACATGTTCCTTGGACAACATTCCAATCAACCAATCAGAATTGAGATGCACACTGATTCTAGGAAAACATTATGGGTAGGGTTAAGTTTAGGGGTAGGGATTGGGGTTTTTTCATCAAATGGTGTTGATCCAGGAATATGTATTACCTGGCAAAATCACAATGACCTTTACAGACCATTATTATAATGCTCTAGTCAGTCTTACCCATAATTAATCTGACATGCTGCAGACCAAGTCCATCAATACAGAAATATCCAAGACAGTAGGAACCACACATGAACTGTTGATGGTCACTGGATTTGTCTTGGAAAAGAAAAAACATGTTTGGAAAGGTTGGGGCATTTTCTCCTCTCTATTTTACTTAGCTACATCACAGAAACTACTAGACTTTTCATGTCATCTCAGAGACTGAATCACTGTTGTTGGAAGTTAAATACTTAAGTTTCTATCTTTCAATTTCAGGCTTCTTTAGTGCAGTTGGTTATCGTGTGAATTATTATTATTATTATTATTTATTTACTAACTTGTTTTTATGAAATTTCATTGGCAGACAGTTTAATTCTTTCAATAACATAATCTTTTAAGAGTTCTCTCTTTAAAGCTGCATGCATGTACAGACAGACATAAAAGTGTTCTTTATATTATTCAAATTCATCATATTATTCAAGTTTATTTTATTTCACTTCCTTTAAAATGTAATTTTACATGAAATTATGCAAAATGTGTAAATGTTTTGCATATTACACAAAACAACGCCAGTGACAAAACAGTGTCCTTTTTTTCTCATTTTTGTGTAATAATATGGCATAAATACCTGCTTTTACTTTTTTTTATAAGACGCACAAGAGCAAAAAATAAAAATAAATAAATACATAGTTTCTTTATTTGGCTGATCAATTTGAGCTGATTTGTCACATGAACTGTAATTCAGTCTGGTCAAGTACTATTTGTTGCAAACATTACATTTTACATTATTGCAATAAATCACTCAAGTCTTTGCGTTTTAACATTTCAAAATTCCCACCCAAAAAATTAAATTTATACTTAAACATCTTAACCGACATGTTAGACATCTTAACTGCCTTCGAGACTTCTTAACTGACATCTTAACCAACATCTTAACTGCCGTCAAAAATTGGCCAGATGAAGGCATCTCAGGAGACAGGAATTGTAGCTTACACTGAATTCAGACGTGCCTTAATGCCTTCCTACCTTTGAATTTGTCCTCCGAAGGCAGCATTTTCAGTTTTCGGATGCAGTCTTTAATGTCTCGGTTAACTAATGACCCGATATAGTCCGGCTATATTTCATCATTCCATATATATATATATTTGACATGTTCAATACGTAGCCTGTGGGTGATTCTATAATTGGAGATACATTTGACAAAAGTTCATTTAAGTAATTCAACTCAGATTGTGAAACTTATGTATTAAATAAGTTAATTGCACACAGACGGACGTATAAGTCTTTGGTTATTTTAATTGTGATGATTTTGGCTCACAGTTAACAAAAACCCACCAATTCACTATCTCAACCAATTACATGTAGAATACTTCATAAGACCAAAAAAAAAAAAAAAAAGTATGTCCATTTACTTAACATGTACTCATTACTTGGTAGAGGCTCCTTTTGCTTTAATTACTGCCTCAATTCTGCGTGGCATGGAGGGGATCAGTTTGTGGCATTGCTGAGGTGGTATGGAAACCCAGGTTTCTTTGACAGTGGCCTTCAGCTTATCTGCATTTTTTGGTCTCTTTTATCTCATTTCCTCTTGACAATACTCCATAGATTCTCTCTGGGGTTCAGATCTGGTGAGTTTGCTGTCAGTCAAGCACACCTACACCATGGTCATCTAACCAACCTTTAGTGATTTTGGCAGTGTGCCAAATCCTGCTGGAAAATGAAATCAGCACTTTCAAAAAGCTGGTCAGCAGAAGCAAGCATGAATTGCTCCAACATTTTTTGGTAAATGGGTGCAGTGACTTTAGTTAAAAAAAAAAACCCATAATGGACCAAACACCAGCAGATGACATTGCACCCAAAATCATCACAGACTGTGAAACACTTAACACTGGACTTCAAGCAACTTGCCACCCTTCCTCCAGACTGAAGACCTTGGTTTCCAAATGGAAATACAAAACTTGCTCTCATCTGAAGAAAGGACTTTGGACCACTGGGCAACAGTCCAGTTCTTTTTTCTACTTAGCATAGGGAAGACGCCTCTGGCATTGTCTGTGGTTCAGCAAAATCCATGACACCTCTGTGTGTAGTGGCTCTTGATGCCTTGCCCCCAGCCTCAGTCCTTTCTTAGTGAAGTTGACTCAGATTCTTGAATCGATGTTTCCTTGACAGTCCTCATAAGGCTGCAGTTCTCTCTGTTGTTGTACATCTTTTCCTTCCACACGTTTTCCTTCCACTCAACTTTCTGTTAACATGCTTGGATACAGCACTCGGTGAAAAGCCAGCTTCTTTCTCAATGAATGTTTGTGGCTTACCCTCCTTGTGAAGGGTGTCAATAATTGTCTTCTGGACAACTGTCAGATCAGCAGTCTTCCCCATGAATGTGTAGCCTAGTGAACCAAACTGAGAGATCATTTTGAAGGCTCAGGAAACCTTTTGTTTTGAGTTGATTAGTTGATTTGGCATGTCACCATATTCTAATTTGTTGAAATATTGAATTGGTGGGTTTTTGTTAAATGTGAACCAAAATCATCACAATTAAAAGAACCAAATACTTAGGGCCCTATTTTAACGATCTGAAACGCAAGTGTCAAAGCGCGAAGTGCAAGTAACTTTGTGGGCGGGTCTCGACGCTGTTGCTATTTTCCCGGCGGGATAAATGGCTCTTGCGCCCGGCGCAAATCTAAAATGGGTTGGTCTGAAGTAGCTTCATTATTCGTAGGTGTGGTTTGGGCATAACGTGAAATAAACCAATCAGAGCATCATCCAACATTGCCTTTAAAAGCAGGTGCGCAAGTTACATTATGGATTGCTATTATTATGGCGTATTTACCAGGCGCACGCCAGGAGCGGTTCACAGCCGAGGAGACTGATGTTCTTGTAAGAGCAGTGAAAGACAGAGAAGTTGTGTTGTATGGGGATGGGAGAAACCCACCCAAAATAGCGTCGGTTAAACAGGCGTGGGAGGAAATAGCCACAATTGTTTCATCGATTTTTTTTTTTCCTGGTTCTTGACGGACAAACAAATTTGTCAGATGTCCTTATATACATATATGTCTTGCCACTATCAGGCAAACAGGTCTGATCCTTAATTACTACAATTAGCCTGAATAATTTGTAAGCAAGATTTCACAATGATTTCCGTCATCTCATGTGTTAATATTTTTTTAGTGTAACAATTTTATGATTTGCAAAATAACTGTTGCATCTGTGTAGATTACATGAGCAAAGTGTATGCGCGTTGTGCACGCTATACATTATGGTCAAGCTTGCGCCCTTAAAATAGCATAATGAACAACGCGCAACGCGCCACTGACTTTAGACTAGGTTTTTTCTGGTCAGTGGCGCAATTGTTTAATGGAACAGCAAAATAGCACCTGGGATTGTTTGCGCCGGAACACGCCTCCTTTTTTGCGCTGAACCGCCCAGGGAGCGCAAGTTCATTCACTAGTTTAGCAACATGCTTCTGTGGAGGGAAAAGCGCGCTTTTGCGCGGGTGCAAAATAGGAATGACACATGCGTCGGTGTACAAAGTCAATTGCGCTGGGTGCAAGATAGGGCCCTTAAACTACTTCAGTCTGTGTGCACTGAATTTATTTAATACATTTGAGTTGAATTACTGAAATAAATGAACTTTTCCATGACATTCTAAGTTGTTGCGACACACCTGTAATAACTCATGGGATCCTGATAATATTTCATGGCCATTTGATATTAATTTGAGGGAATGTCATACTAACTCTTGGGAATGTGATATTATGTTGTGGCCTCAAGATCATTTTGTTAAGGAAGGACAACCTTATGTTGTGGCTGCAACTTCTTATGTTGAGGGAATTATATATTTTTCTAGTGGCCATTAGTTTAATGCATAAACAAACCTGCATGACCATAGAAACCCGGGATTATCAAAAATAGATCAAACTATTTAATTTAATATTTGTATATGATTATTATTATTACATTAACTTATTAGGGCTATATTTTTATATTTATTGTTGTATATAATTTCTCAATGAAATACTATAGCATTTATAATTATGGTCCATTAATTAGCCGAAATAAAATGAAATGTATGTTAAATTTTAAAATGCAATCTAGCAAAAATTCTAGTCAGCATAATCAAAGCTTTATTGGCATGCCGAACATTTACAGTAGGCTATTATTTAAAAAAGTATTCAGAATGTTGGGTAAAGAGATTGAAATGAAGGGGTATACGCGTTAATTGACTCCAGAGGGTTAATGAACTGACAAGACTGTAGGATGGATAAAAAGGTTTTCTTGTAGTCCTATTTTATATTATGCACTTTATGTAACATTTATTCATGATAAATTTGAATGCTGCTTATCGCATTTAGTCTGATAGCCAAGGACTATGGTTAATATAATAATTTAATAATGTCATAATTTCTATAATAAATAATATAATACTTTCTAACTTCCTAACTTGCTATGATAATGCAGGTTTATTTACATTTAATTCCTGGCCATGAGAAAAATATGTATTAGTTCCCTCAACATAAGAAGACATAATATCACGTTCCCACAAGTTAATATGACGTTCCCTCAAATTAATATATCGTGGTCATGACATATCAGGATCCCATGAGTTATTATGTTGTGGCTAAAACAAAACTAAGTGAAGTGACCATGTCTCCTTAGGGGCACCATAGAAGGGAGATGCAGGGAACAGGGATTGTAATTTTGCAGTAACTGATGTTGTAGCTGCAAACAAGTGTTTGTGCTTTTTTCTACATATATCTATTAAAATACTGATATTCTGGTCTATTCTGGGACGAATTTACGTTTTATCAAAATTTGGGAGGACATGTCCCCCATGTATTCTGCGCTCATGCATCCATATAACCCCTCACCCCAAATCCAGTATTGAAGTTTTTTAATTTTATTTTTTTATAATTTTTTTTTTTTTACTATATTTCGCCTATAGTAAACAGTAACAGTGCCTGCTTTTAAGTTTTTCATCTTAAGCATCTCTGGTCTTAAAATGACCTGTTTACTAAGGCATTGTGTATTTTTCTTTATCACTGTCCCAGTAACTAGCCCAAATAACAAGTAAAATAAGTACAAAAAATGCAGTACAAAAATTGGAAAATTTCATTATATTTGTTTAACTTATTTTTTTGTTAATGAAAGCAGCAACTGGACACTGATAGAGATTGCGATCGACAGGTTGGGGATCACTGGTCTATATTAATATTCTGAGGTTTTAGAAACAAGCAGTCTGCAAAAGTTTGGATAAATGAGTATATAAAATTATCTGTTATGGAAAGTATATGAGACAAGAATGTATTACTAATTTTAAATGACAAGAGGAATAAAGCCTCATTTTAATAGAACCCTCTATATCACAAACTGACAGTTTAGTATGCTGGATTTTTTATTTTATTTTTTTTATTTGAAGCTGAAGCTACACAGGACAGAGTAACCAACACCATGATACAATTACTTGAGCTTTCAAATGAGGAAAAACTGGTAAATTAATATTCAGAATCACAATTATAAGCTTTCAAACTCATAAAAGGCAATTTCAGAAAGACTACTAAACAAATCAGAAAAGATGAAAAGACAACATTGTCTTGCATAAAGCATTAGTGCAATTGTCCTACATCATGATTAAATGCATTGTGAGAAGTTTAAGGTTTACAACCTGAAAGTTAAGAGAAACTAACAGCTGTTATTTAACTCTGCAAATCAATTCAGTGTGAACGTTTTCTATTCAGTGGAGCCATGACGTTTCTTCTGTTTTGGTTGTTTGATTGGTTTAACAATGCTGTTTGACAGCAATGTTGGAGAATCCATGAACCTGAGTGAGCTGAGGAGAGTCCAGTGAGACCAGAAGTTTCTGTGGGCCGTGACACGTGGGAATAAACTTCTCTGTCAGGCACACTGTGGCATTCCCTGCAATGTCACTGTGAAAGAAAGAAAGATGATTTTATAATACTGTGTAATTATATTTTAGTCTTTTTTTTTTCTTTTTTTTTTTTGATTAAATAATCACTGTTTAGCAACAGTTTGAATATAATGCAAAATTAATTTACGGTTTAAATAATTAAATCAATTTTACCCATAGTTGACAACTCTTGCATGCTGCTGTCCAAGTCCCACAAAGCGGAATACAGAGTTCTTCAGGACACGAGGCAGTGGATTCTGGAAAGTGATTTTGACTGGCACTTCTTGACCCAAGACAGCATCACTTACAGGCTGAGAAGAAGCACATACAAGACACAATTTAACACTAAATAATTCCAACCAATCAAAAGATTCAACAGTTAGACTCTAACTTTAAACTCACAGCGACAACAAGATCTGGTGTGCGCAGTCTGAAGTTGTACTGGGTGGCCAGAACCTGCTTCGTCTGAGCCACGTGTCCAAAGAGGTTGAGCATCAGTGAGGTGTGATCCACCAGGTGTTCCTTATACTCGTCATAACTCAGGGTCCATTCCAGAGCTCTGCCTATTATAGCAAAAATGACAAACACTGAATGAATACTCATGCTTTCATTACAAGTCTCTTTACCCATAAGCTGCATAATGCCAACTGGGTGGTATCATGTATTGCAACTCTATCACTTCTCACATTCAGCTTTATCTTTGAACTCTTTATGATTTCTTACATTCAGAGGGCTTGAGCTCGATGCATGTCTGGTCTCTCTTCAGGAAGGTCTTCCTGACTCCGGTGTAGTACGTGGCTGCAGCCTGGCTGTAGAGGGTGACGCTACGAGGTGAGCTGCATTTGTTTTTAAGATTGATGTAAAGCAAGGCATCCTTGCCCACACATAGTCCATCCTCTTTCAGGCTGACTTCACAGACAACATCCTCAGGACAGGGCAGTGGGTATGTGCATCTTCTCAAGCCATGACGAAGAGCTGTTTCCAAAGCAGTGCTCTTCTCAGAAGAACCTGATCAATAAAAGACAAAGTAAAATGCACATATGATTGAATCCCAGGAGAGATACCAAACTTCATCATTTCTAGAAGCCATGGTTCAAAGTATTGAGGGCTGAAGCAGATGTTTTAAGTGAAATGCTTGTGGGTTTTACCATATGGGTGTTTGTAGAACTTTGTGATGTCTACACGTTGATCTGAGCCGACAGCCTTGGTACTGATGCAGTGACCTACTACATCCTTCTCAATATGAACAACACCAAAGGTCCCGTCACATCTCCGCTGCCAGTAAACCTTATCATTGTTCACCTAGAGACACGACAGGAATCAGAAGTTATAATCGCTGTCTGTAAATTGTATGCAATGGTAAATTAAAGGAAATAACGCACTTCTGCGAAAAGGAAGGGCACATCATGCTTCAGGAAGACCTGCCCGCTGCGGATCGCAGCAACAGAGGTGGGACCGCAGCGGAAGAAGCCCTGGCTGGTCAGTTGAGGAGTGGAATCAACCACCTGCCAACCTCCAAAACCAGATGGCAGGTCTGGCCGAGTCATCCAGGCCTCATTCCACACATGGTAGTTCCTACATGGAAGAGAAGAAGAAAGATCTAGAAACACTTCATGGACATTCAGAGGAACTCTTGGTGACATTATAAATGGTAATGATACTTACCAGATTGGATCACGGTTCATGTGATCGATCAGCTGAAATTTCTCATCCAAGTAGACATCAGTTGACAAATGAACATCAGTGTCATGAGCAGAACAGAAGTTTGAAACTGGACGAGCAGGAACACCCAAACACCTCAACACTACGAGAAAGAGAAGAACAACAAAATAATTACATCTGTAATCACTTTCTCAAAACTTCTCCTTGTCCAGTCTGCAGGAACTCTTACGTGTGTTGGTGACTCCAGCAAAGGCCAAGCTCTGTCCATACTTGACTGGCGTTCCTCCACATTTGTAGAACTGTTTCAGGATGGCACTGCTGCTGCACCAGGATGTAGGAGCAGTTCCATCTCCATAGCAGTGTGACCAGTTACCCACCAGCACACCACTGCCTTTGCTGGCAATAACCTGTTAAGGAAATACAACTGAAAATATTATAGAAATACTGAATTAAATAAAAGAACAAATCTGACTATTGTGTCAGGCTTTCCAAATGAAATCAGGTGTTGATAAGAAGGAAATGAAGACTCACCATGTCAGAAACCACTCTGGAAATGTTAATGGGGCTTCCCCACCCTGAGCAAGGTGTACAGCTCTTCTCCAACACATACATACACGCAGACAAGATTCCCTTCTCAAACTAAGAATCACAGATCACAGAGGAAGAAAATTAGATATTGTGAAGCAACCCCTTCATGCTATATTGTGCACTTTTATATCTCAAGTATGGGAAGGTCAGGAAAAAACTAGAAACCATAGTGGTGCCTTAGTCTTTAACATATCATGAACATTTAGATAACTTTGAACTTTCATAATATATTAATGAAATGTTGGCTCTTACTTGACCAAAGTTCCATGTTTTGCAGCCAATCTGCTGCTTAGTTCCGTAGTAGATTCTGCCCATGTCATTCAGCACATACTCAGCTCTCTCCGCCTCATCACTCAGGTACACACAGTCATCTGATGAAGAGAACAATGGACTTTAAATGGAAAAGCATTTGTTTTCTTTTCTCATTCTATTACATTTTCATATTTAGGTTTCAGTTGTAATATTAAAGTATAATCAAACACGTACCTTTACACCAGGGGTTGAACAGCATGTAAATGTCATTTTCAGGAACATAAGGTAAAGTGAATCTTCCTCCTGGACAGTGTGTCACGACACTGAGCTGGTATCGTCCAACACAAGCAGTCGGAACAGAGTGCACACACAGTTTGATTCGGTTTTGGGCTCGTTCCACAATCTTTGCCCCCCAGCAGTCTTTCTTGAATTCTTCCACAATTGGAACGATCACATAAGTGCCGTCCCGGATGGATGGGATATGACCTGTTAAACATACAAAACAACAAGAGATTCCAGTGATGGTAGAAATGCTGGTTCAGCTCCTCACATGTTCCTCCTCTACATATGTAGATACAGTATATTCTCTGTTGTCTTGGATCATTTAGAAACTAACCTAGTTTGAGCTCCAGGTGAAGCTTGTCACAACTGGGATTGAAAGGACGGCACAGATCAACCCACATGTTGAAAACTCTGTCCTCTGCGGACGATGAGATGGTCATCAAGGAAACAATGTGTGTGATGCTCCTGACGATTCAGTCCGGTCCTGCACTTGAGAAGGTCGACTTTACTCACCCGGAGGACAGCATCTGAGAAAACATAAAAGCAGGGAACAGGTAATTCATTATCAAAAAGACAATTAATTTAGTTATTATGATTAAGAATAACACATTTCCCATCATACACTGCAGGACAAAGATAAAGGAAATGTGAAGACTCTTACTCTCTGCTCCACAGACTTGCGTGCTTGTACAGTCATCCACATAATTCTTGACGACGACTTCCTTTGTGTCATAATCATGGCATTGAGCAACAAAACCGTAAGGATTAGCGTATGAAGTACCCCAAGGATAATCATATGAAGTACTGCAAGGATAATCATATGAAGTACCGCAAGGATAATCATATGAAGTACCGCAAGGATAATCATATGAAGTAGCGCAAGGAGTAGCATATGGAGTAGTGCATGGGTTAACACAAGGGTTAACATATGGGTAGGCATAAGGGGTAGTGCATGGGTCAGTGCAAGGGTTAACATATGGGTAATGATAAGGGATAGTGCATGGGTTAACGCGAGGGTTGGTGTGAACCGGTGTGTAGTATGCTGGTTTCCTCCAGTTGTACTCCTGCAGTTTAATGGCTGGGAAACGGCCAACGCTGCAGAGGTTTTTGTATGGGTTGTATACAAAAGGCATGCTGGGCAAAAAAGAAGGAAATGAGAGTCATGAGTGTGATCTGTAATTGGTCAGTAGATGGTTAATAATTCATAAATTTGGTCTCTTTGTTCTTAGAAATTAGATCTCCAGTTTCTTTTTAAGCTGCAATTACTAGACAGCAAAAGACATATCCTTACATGAAACATTGAGCTGTTCTCAAAAAATGTAACTATATAAAGTTCATACCAGTATAATAGTTTTTAACCAACTCTCTATCCACAAAACAGCCTATGAAATCTAGATGTCAGCTTTCTAATAGAAATTAATAATTTGATAAAGTTTCAAACAATGTCTGAGATGATTACTTACATGGATGTTGTCCTTGTCTGTTCAGGAGAAACTGACCTGGAAACTGCTGCAGAAAGTGAACAGTAAGTCCTGCTTTAACCAGCTTGTGGCTCGTTCTGTAGTTTGTCTCTACAGCAGACGGGATATTTATACTACATCTCCATCTCCACCCCATCCACAGCTCATAGCTGAAGTGTGAATAGTTGTCCTCTTAAGAAAGCCATTAAAGGATTTTGAGTCATATTCATTTAATTGTTTCTTTTAGAGGATTAATGGGACAAGTTAACATCTTAGTTCTTTGTTCTAAACATTCATTTTAGACTAACATCTATACCAGAGAATAGAATTCATTAAAATCAGTGTGACACTGCCTATGCTGGATACACCAAGATATTGACAACAGAAATAAAACGCATATATTATATATAAACTTAATTTTAAACTTATATTAATGTGTATGTTGAATTGTACTTATTGCAGTATACATTAACATTCTCTCAGACACCTAGATATCAGAAACATTCTATAAGCAACGTGTCTATATATTTCATAAAGACCCTGTTTGTTAATCTTTTTATATTAAGAAAGCAGCACAATGATTTGTGCATTTGTTGCAAAGGAGAAAAAAATATATTTGTACATACATTTGAAGAAATTAAGCTCTCTTCAACAGAAGAGATTTTAAAGCCACATTTGCTCTGATACATACAGTAATAGTGCATTATTAAATTTAAATAAATTGCAGTATTGATAGGAGTCCATTACTGTTAATTCTACATTTATTCTCATGATTGTCAGAACAAGGATGACTCTTTGATATATGACTGTTAGTCAGTTATTAAATACAATGACTCGTAAAATTGGAAAGCAGAGAAAATGAGTATGAAAATTCTCATGCTAGAGATTTTATTTAAAAAAATGACCTGTTTAATTTTCATGTTCATCTTTAATTAAATTTCTCCTTTTCCCTGACAGAATATAAAATGCTGCTTCAGGCCCTGTGAATAAAACAGCGTCCCCATGCAGTGATGTTGGAAGATGTGTCTATCTGACAAGAGCAAGTGGAAGTAAGGAATCTGATTTCATAACTTCAAATCAGCACCTTTGGATTCATCAACTATGTTATAAAAGGCATTTTCAAATAGGTCATGATTTTTTTTTCTGAGACAATATAATTGTTCACTATCCCAAACCTGAACCTCATCCTCCACCCAGAAGGCGTATGAGAAAATAAGTAAAAAAAAGCCTTTAATATGACCAATTAAATTAAAATGACCCAAATACATCCATAAATCAATTGTTCAGCACATAATTAAAAGAATAATAACTCTACAAAGGCTTTAGCAAATTGTTATAACATAACTACAGTGTGTCTAGTAATTCTGTTTAAACTTGACAGAAAACAATGAAAAGGACAATAGTCATTTATTCAGTATTCATTTAGTCTGACTGTCCATCCATCATCCATCATTCTGTCCTTTCATTCATCCATCCATATTTCATTCCATCTATCCTTTAATCCAAATCGAAATCAATCCATCAGAATGGATTTACTTAAAATGATGTTGTGTTTATCACACCATAATAATTTAGTTTAGTCAGTGAAATCAGTGCAATTTGTGATGGTGTGACACAGTTGATGTTGGATGGAAACCAAAATTTTGTAGATGCAAAACTCTCAAGAAGTGCTCAATGAGGTATCAGCACTGGACTTTTGAAAAACAGGGATGCTCTGATACCGCTGTTTAGGGCCGTTTCATAGTCAACGCGAGAAACGCGAGCAAGCAACGCGAGCGACGTGCTCCCTTTCATAGTCTAAACAGTGAACGCAAGCGTCACGGTTGATGCGTGTATGCAATACACTGCTCACGCAACAGGGGGTAGTAGAGTCGGGTGATATTAGTAGAGTCGGGTCGCGTGATATTCAGATCACAATGGCAACTGAAGAGGAGTGTATTCTGTTGCTGATGAACTATCGTATACATGTGGATGAATACGTATAAGTTCGCATAATTTTTCCTCTTCGCCCTCCATTGTATTCAAACCTTCTTCTTCTGTAAACACAATATACTTGAATTAATGTACAATACTTGCAATGTCACCCCCACCGACAACGCATAGTATTTCGTGAATCGGCGTGTCGCGTATCAAAAACTAGGACCACACATTTGGCTATGCACCGACGCCTAATGGCGGCCGAAGCGTAACGATGAGTAACCTCGGGGACGCGTATGTGTACAGATGCGTTGACTATTAAACGGCCCTTACTGTAAATTTATAATATCCAAAATTTGTATTATGTATTACAGACCAGCGAGTGTGATTTCACCAAGTACAACATGTTCCTGGAACAACATTCCAATCAACCAATCAGAATTGAGATGCACACTGATTTTAGGAAAACATTATGGGTAGGGTTAAGTTTAGGGGTACGGATTGGGTTAAGTCTTTATTTCTGTACAATAATGTTGATCCAGGATCATCAAAAGGTGTTGATCCAGGAATATGTATTACCTGGCAAAATCACAATGACCTTTACAGACCACTATTATAATGCTCTAGTCAGTCTTACCCATAATTAATCTGACATGCTGCAGACCAAGTCCATCAATACAGAAATATCCAAGACAGTAGGAACCACACATGAACTGTTGATGGTCACTGGATTTGTCTTGGAAAAGAAAAACATGTATTTGGAAAGGTTGGGGCATTTTCTCCTCTCTATTTTACTTAGCTACATCACAGAAACTACTAGACTTTTCATGTCATGATCTGTTGTCATCAAGTTTCTATCTTTCAATTTCAGACTTTTTTAGTGCAGTTGGTTATCGGTTGAATTATTATTATTATTATTATTTAGTACACTTGTTTTCATGATTATTCATTGGCAGACAGTTTAATTCTTTCAATAACATAATCTCTTTAAGAGTTCTCTCTTTAAAAAGCTGCATGCATTTACAGACAGACATAAAAGTGTTCTTTATATTATTAATATATTCATTTTCATTTTCATTCAAGTTCATTTTATTTCACTTCCTTTAAAAATTTGATTTTACATTACACTATACAAAATGTGTGAATGTTTTGCATATTACACAAAACAATGCCAGTGACAAAACAGTGTCTTGCTTTCAGCAGAAGCAAACATGAATTGCTCCAACATTTTTTGGTAAATGGGTGCAGTGACTTTAGTTTAAAAAAAAAACACAATGGACCAAACATGAGCAGATGACATTGCACCCAAAAACATCACAGACTGTGGAAACATAACACTGAACTTCAAGCAACTTGGGCTATGAGCTTCTCCAACCTTCCTCCAGACTATAGGACCTTGGTTTCCAAATGAAAAACAAAACTTGCTCTCATCTGAAGAAAGGACTTTGGACCACTGGGCAACAGTCCAGTTCTTTCTTCTACTTAGCATAGGTAAGACACCTCTGGCTTTGTCTGTGGTTCAGCAAAATCCATGACACATCTGTGTGTGGCCTCTCTTGATGCCTTGACCCCAGCCTCAGTCCTTTCTTTGTGAAGTTGACTCAGAGTCTTGAATCGATGTTTGCTTGACAGTCCTCATAAGGCTGCAGTTCTCTCTGTTGGTTGTGCATCTTTTCCTTCCACACGTTTTCCTTCCACTCAACTTTCTGTTAACATGCTTGGATACAGCACTCGGTGAAAAGCCAGCTTCTTTCTCAATGAATGTTTGTGGCTTACCCTCCTTGTGAAGGGTGTCAATAATTGTCTTATGGACAACTGTCAGATCAGCAGTCTTCCACATGACTGTGTAGCCTAGTGAACCAAACTGAGAGATCATTTTGAAGGCTCAGGAAACCTTTGCAGGTCTATTTAGTTGATTAGTTGATTTGGCATGTCACCATATTCTAATTTGTTGAGATAGAGACAGTGAATTGGTGGGTTTTTGTTAAATGTGAACCAAAATCATCACAATTACAGTTTTTTCCAGTCGCTAACAAGCATTTGTCCAGTTGTCACATTTTCAAAACTCTAAACACAATAAGCACAGCATCTCCCTATTGTGACCATACCATTCACACATTTCATGTCGTTTTCACACAATATGGAGTCATTAAACACATTTCCACAATGCTTACATTTTCTGAACAGACAAGCTATACCTCCCAACAAAATTATGGATCGTTTTTGTAGTATTTACAAATGTTAACACACAACATCCCACAATAGCAAAAACTATGTTCCAAACCTTAGATACAGTATAAAAACCTCTGCTTCGGCGATGATATCAGTTCAAAAACAATATATCTTAGCTGATTATGTTGTGTAAATTTGGCCAACCACAGCTGATTCCAATCTGGCTTAGACTCAATGGCAGGGGTTATTTTTTTCTATTACATTGACACTTATACAATAAAAGGAGGACTTTGAAGAGTGATATTTTTGGAAACAGAAACATAAAAAGACAAACACTGTAATGTATGGACGAGGAAGAGTAAGAGCAAAGGGCCCAGTGAGAGGAGCAGGAGCAGTGAGAGAAGCAGGAGCAGTGAGAGATGCAGGAGCAGTGAGAGGAGCAGGAGCAGTGAAAGGAGCAGGAGCAGTGAGAGATGCAGTGAGAGGAGCAGGAGCAGTGAGAGGAGCAGGAGCAGTGAGAGATGCAGTGAGAGGAGCAGGAGCAGTGAGAGGATCAGGAGCAGTGAGCGGAGCAGGAGCAGTGAGAGATGCAGGAGCAGTGAGAGGAGCAGTGAGAGATGCAGTGAGAGGAGCAGGAGCAGTGAAAGGAGCAGGAGCAGTGAGAGATGCAGTGAGAGGAGCAGGAGCAGTGAGAGGAGCAGGAGCAGTGAGAGATGCAGTGAGAGGAGCAGGAGCAGTGAGAGGATCAGGAGCAGTGAGAGGAGCAGGAGCAGTGAGAGGAGCAGGAGCAGTGAGAGGAGCAGGAGCAGTGAGAGATGCAGTGAGAGGAGCAGGAGCAGTGAGAGGATCAGGAGCAGTGAGCGGAGCAGGAGCAGTGAGAGATGCAGGAGCAGTGAGAGGAGCAGTGAGAGATGCAGTGAGAGGAGCAGGAGCAGTGAGAGGAGCAGGAGCAGTGAGAGATGCAGTGAGAGGAGCAGGAGCAGTGAGAGGATCAGGAGCAGTGAGAGGAGCAGGAGCAGTGAGAGATGCAGTGAGAGGTGCAGTGAGAGGAGCAGGAGCAGTGAAAGGAGCAGGAGCAGTGAGAGATGCAGTGAGAGGAGCAGGAGCAGTGAGAGATGCAGTGAGAGGAGCAGGAGCAGTGAGAGATGCAGTGAGAGGAGCAGGAGCAGTGAGAGGATCAGGAGCAGTGAGAGGAGCAGGAGCAGTGAGAGATGCAGTGAGAGGAGCAGGAGCAGTGAGAGATGCAGGAGCAGTGAGAGGAGCAGTGAGAGATGCAGTGAGAGGAGCAGGAGCAGTGAGAGGAGCAGGAGCAGTGAGAGATGCAGTGAGAGGAGCAGGAGCAGTGAGAGGATCAGGAGCAGTGAGAGGAGCAGGAGCAGTGAGAGATGCAGTGAGAGGTGCAGTGAGAGGAGCAGGAGCAGTGAAAGGAGCAGGAGCAGTGAGAGATGCAGTGAGAGGAGCAGGAGCAGTGAGAGATGCAGTGAGAGGAGCAGGAGCAGTGAGAGATGCAGTGAGAGGAGCAGGAGCAGTGAGAGGATCAGGAGCAGTGAGAGGAGCAGGAGCAGTGAGAGATGCAGTGAGAGGAGCAGGAGCAGTGAGAGGAGCAGGAGCAGTGAGAGATGCAGTGAGAGGAGCAGGAACAGTGAGAGGAGCAGTGAGAGGAGCAGGAGCAGTGAGAGATGCAGTGAGAGGAGCAGGAGCAGTGAGAGGAGCAGGAGCAGTGAGAGATGCAGTGAGAGGAGCAGGAGCAGTGAGAGGAGCAGTGAGAGGAGCAGTGAGAGGAGCAGGAGCAGTGAGAGATGCAGTGAGAGGTGCAGTGAGAGGAGCAGGAGCAGTGAGAGGAGCAGTGAGAGGAGCAGGAGCAGTGAGAGATGCCGTGAGAGGAGCAGTGAGAGGAGCAGTGAGAGATGCAGTGAGAGGAGCAGGAGCAGTGAGAAGAGCAGTGAGGGATTGTTTTTATCCCCCCCCCCCCTTTTTTATCTGGGCTTTTTGCTGTTGTTGTTTTTTGTTCAGAATGCTCTTATGTGTTTCATGGATATTTTGTTCACTGTAAGCAATACTGTCAAACCTTTTCTGTTCTATCATACCGTGTTTCTACAGTACCTCCTACAGTAAACAGTAAAGGAAAAAAATAGCTTTTTACTGGAATGCTTTTGAATGTGAACATTACTGTACATTTGGGCATACAGTTCCTAACCAAGAGATTTAGTGCACTGTAAACCCTGATAAGTTCACAGAACTCAAAAAATATTTTGTAACAGATTACACAAAAACATTTAAGTGATGTTTTTAAATGTTTTAAGTTTACATAAACTTAAAAAATTTAATTCCAGTTGCCTTAAATTATCTCAGAGTTATCTTAAATAATTATATTTCTGAACTTATAATTAGGGAGTAATTCACTCATAATTTTAAAAAAATAGCTTTTTACTGGAATGCTTTTGAATGTGAACATTACTGTACATTTGGGCATACAGTTCCTAACCAAGAGATTTAGTGCACTGTAAACCCTGATAAGTTCACAGAACTCAAAAAATATTTTGTAACAGATTACACAAAAACATTTAAGTGATGTTTTTAAATGTTTTAAGTTTACATAAACTTAAAAAATTTAATTCCAGTTGCCTTAAATTATCTCAGAGTTATCTTAAATAATTATATTTCTGAACTTATAATTAGGGAGTAATTCACTCATAATTTTATCTATTTTTCAACTCCTATAATGTGGGAAATACACTCAAAATTTGGCTTTTGCTGTCCATCCTCAGTCTAACCACAGGCTCTACTCTTCACCACAACGGTAACACTACAAATCAATTTCATGCATACTGAGTATTTTACACTGTTAAAGAGTTGGATTCCCATGCTAAACATGGACAAAGTTTCAAAAACATGGACAAAGTTTAAAAAATTAAGTTGTACGTTTGAAGGAGTATTTCTGTTCCAAAAATACTCCTTCCGGTTTGTCACAAGTTTGGGAAAGTTTTTTTCGAGTATGGCTCTGTGTGACGTTAGATGGAGCGGAATTTCCTTATATGGGTCCTGAGGGCACTTCTGCCGGAAGAGTGCGCGCTCCTGTATAGCAGAGCACTGAGAGCACAACAGACATTCACTGATCAGAGCGAGAGCGTCGCGAAATGTCACAAAAGGAGTGTGTTTTTGGTTGCCAGGGCAAGACAACCCTGCACAGATTACCAAAGAAAAAACAGCATTAAGGGACCAGTGGATGGAGTTTATTTTTACAGAGCATCAACGGAGTTGTGCAAGTGTTTGTTCCCTGCATTTCGAAGATGCTTGTTTTACAAACAAGGCCCAGTTTGATGACGGATTTGCGTATCATTTATTTCTTAAGGATGATGCAATCCCAACGAAAAAGGGTCACGATGGTGTGTTGGAACCGCAGGCGGTGAGTAAAACTGCTTCAAATATCTCTGCCTCCTTGTTAGTGCGTCCGCCTCCCATGCTGGAGACCCGGGTTCGAGCCCCGCTCGGAGCGAGTCGTTGCTGCTGCTGCTCTCGTTCAGTTTCAGCCTCGGGATCTGATTCTGGATCATAAATAAATGGCTGAATCTGACTGTTAGCCATGGTTTGTTTTGGATGTTTTTTTACTCACGGTAATGTCACAGCTTCCACATGCTCCGCCCACACGTCACGCCTCCAGCCGGTCGTGTTTTTCCGGGAAAAATCGGTACAGACTATCTTTCTCTTATGAATATAATAAAACTAAAGACTTTTTGGAGTTATGAAGGATACAGTACTACTCTATAGGTACTCAAGGTTAACAGGATATTGAGTGAAAACGAGCATTTCACCCCCCCTTTAAAATACTTCAGTCTGTGTGCACTGAATTTATTTAATACATTTGAGTTGAATTACTGAAATGAACTTTTCCATGAAATTCTAAGTTATTGAGACACACCTGTAATAACTCATGGGATCCTGATAAAATGTCATGGCCACGTGATAAACAAACCTGCATGACCATAGAAACCCGGGATTATCAAAAATAGATCAAACTATTTTATTAAGATTAAACATTTAATTTAATATTTGTATATGATTATTATTATTACATTAACTTATTAGGGCTATATTTTATATTTATTGTTTTATATGCTTATATTTCCCTTTTCAATTAATGTATCACTTTACCTAGTTAACATTTTGTATAAATATGTTAGTATTTGCTAGCCTACAATACATTTTGTAAATAAATGCCTGACAATTATGCCAATAACTTTTTGAATTTATGATTGTATTTATGCCCTAAGTGAAGATAAATGAGCCTGTTGTGTTTTCATTTACAAATGAAACTATGTGAATGATTAATTTCTCAATGAAATACTATAGCATTTATAATTATGGTCCATTAATTAGCCGAAATAAAATGAAAATGTATGTTAAATTTAAAATGCAATCTAGCAAAAATTCTAGACAGCCTAAGCAAAGCTTTATTGGCATGCCGAACATTTACAGTAGGCTATTATTTAAAAAAGTATTCAGAATGTTAGGTAAAGAGACTGAAATGAAGGGGGAAAATTAATTAAAACAAATAAAAAATATAACCAATAATAATAGGCTAATAACAATAATTAAAATATTATGGGGAAAAGACTACTTACTGAGTTACAGTTCATTTTAATGACGTGTTTGTAAATGAAGATCAGCGCAGACAAAGGCTGCAGACAGCACACCTTGTTTGTTATCTTTATTTTATAAATGCACAAATGCACAAAGTTTTGCTGTTATTATATCTGTATACAAAAAAAGGTAGACCCTTCACAGATTCCATTGATGTATTGCTCTTATCTGTATGATCAAAACTGAAAGTGTAATTTAAGTTCTTTTCGGGATTATCAGGAAAAAATGACTCATAACGCGTATATGCGTTAATTGACTCCAGAGGGTTAATGAACTGACAAGACTGTAGGATGGATAAAAAGGTTTTCTTGTAGTCCTATTTTATATTATGCACTTTATGTAACAATTATTCATGATAAATTTGAATGCTGATTATCGCATTTAGTCTGATAGCCAAGGACTATGGTTAATATAATAATTTAATAATGTCATAATTTCTGTAATAAATAATATAATACTTTCTAACTTGCTATGATAATGCAGGTTTATTTACATTTAATTCATTGCCATGAGAAAAATATGTAGTAGTTCCCTCAACATAAGAAGACATAATATCACGTTCCCACAAGTTAATATGACGTTCCCTCAAATTAATATATCGTGGTCATGACATATCAGGATCCCATGAGTTATTATGTTGTGGCTAAAACAAAACTAAGTGAAGTGACCATGTCTCCTTAGGGGCACCATAGAAGGAAGATGCAGGGAACAGGGATTGTAATTTTGCAGTAACTGATGTTGTAGCTGCAAACAAGTGTTTGTGCTTTTTTCTACATAGATCTATTAAAATACTGATATTCTGGTCTATTCTTGGACGAATTTACCATGTATTCTATGCTCATGCATCCATATAACCCTCACCACAAATCCAGTATTTATGTGTTTTAATTTTATTTATTTTTTACTATATTTCGCCTATAGTAAACAGTAACAGTGCCTGCTTTTAAGTTTTTCATCTTAAGCATCTCTGGTCTTAAAATGACCTGTTTACTAAGGCATTGTGTATTTTTCTTTATCACTGTCCCAATAACTAACCCAAATAACAAGTAAAATAAATACAAAAGTACAAAAATTAGAACATTTCGTTATATTTTTTATATAGGAATAAAGCCTCATTTTAATAGATCCATCTCAATATCAAGAACTGACACAGTTTAGTATGCTGGATTTTTTATTTTATTTTTTTTTATTTGAAGCTGAAGCTACACAGGACAGAGTAACCAACACCATGATAACATTACTCGAGTTTTCAAATGAGGAAAAACTGGTTAATAACTATTTAGAATTACATTTATAAGCTTTCAAACTAAATGGCAATTTCAGAAAGACTACTAAAAAATCTGAAAAGATGAAAACACATTGTCTTGCATAAAGCATTAGTGCAATTGTCCTACGTCATGATTAAATGCATTGTGAGACGTTTAAGGTTTACAACCTGAAAGTTAAGAGAAACTAACAGCTGTTATCTAACTCTGCAAATCAATTCAGTGTGAACGTTTTCTATTCAATGGAGCCATGACGTTTCTTCTGTTTTGGTTGTTTGATTGGTTTAACAATGCTGTTTGACAGCAATGTTGGAGAATCCATGAACCTGAGTGAGCTGAGGAGAGTCCAGTGAGACCAGAAGTTTCTGTGGGCCGTGACACGTGGGAATAAACTTCTCTGTCAGGCACACTGTGGCATTCCCTGCAATGTCACTGTGAAAGAAAGAAAAAAAGAAAGATGTTTTTATAATACTATGTATATTGTAAATAGTTTTTTTATTTTATTAAATAATTAGACTAAATGTTTAGCAACAGATATAGAGTTTGCCATTATTTTCAGCAATCATAATTTATATAATTAATTAAAAATTAAATTGAATGATGCAAAATTATTCATTATTTTATTGAGCTATAAATTAATTTTACCCATAGTTGACAACTCTTGCATGCTGCTGTCCAAGTCCCACAAAGCGGAATACAGAGTTCTTCAGGACACGAGGCAGTGGATTCTGGAAAGTGATTTTGACTGGCACTTCTTGACCCAAGACAGCATCACATACAGGCTGAGAAGAACCACATACAAGACACAATTTAACACTAAATAATTCCAACCAATCAAAAGATTAAACAGTTAAACTCTAACTTTAAACTCACAGCGACAACAAGATCTGGTGTGCGCAGTCTGAAGTTGTACTGGGTGGCCAGAACCTGCTTCGTCTGAGCCACGTGTCCAAAGAGGTTGAGCATCAGTGAGGTGTGATCCACCAGGTGTTCCTTATACTCGTCATAACTCAGGGTCCATTCCAGAGCTCTGCCTATTATAGCAAAAATGACAAATACTGAATGAATACTCATGCTTTCATTACAAGTCTCTTTACCCATAAGCTGCATAATGCCAACTGGGTGGTATCATGTATTGCAACTCTTTATCACTTCTCACATTCAGCTTTATCTTTGAACTCTTTATAATTTCTTACATTCAGAGGGCTTGAGCTCGATGCATGTCTGGTCTCTCTTCAGGAAGGTCTTCCTGACTCCGGTGTAGTACGTGGCTGCAGCCTGGCTGTAGAGGGTGACGCTACGAGGTGAGCTGCATTTGTTTTTAAGATTGATGTAAAGCAAGGCATCCTTGCCCACACATAGTCCATCCTCTTTCAGGCTGACTTCACAGACAACATCCTCAGGACAGGGCAGTGGGTATGTGCATCTTCTCAAGCCGTGACGAAGAGCTGTTTCCAAAGCAGTGCTCTTCTCAGAAGAACCTGATCAATAAAAGACAAAGTAAAATGCACATATGATTGAATCCCAGGAGAGACACCAAACTTCATCATTTCTAGAAGCCATGGTTCAAAGTATTAAGGGGCTAAAGCAGATGTTTTAAGTGAAATGCTTGTGGGTTTTACCATATGGGTGTTTGTAGAAATTTGTGATGTCTACACGTTGATCTGAGCCGACAGCTTTGGTACTGATGCAGTGACCTACTACATCCTTCTCAATATGAACAACACCAAAGGTCCCGTCACATCTCCGCTGCCAGTAAACCTTATCATTGTTCACCTAGAGACACGACAGGAATCAGAAGTCATATGTCATTATAATCACTGTATGTAAACTGTATGCAATGGTAAATTAAAGGAAATAACGCACTTCTGCGAAAAGGAAGGGCACATCATGCTTCAGGAAGACCTGCCCGCTGCGGATCGCAGCAACAGAGGTGGGACCGCAGCGGAAGAAGCCCTGGCTGGTCAGTTGAGGAGTGGAATCAACCACCTGCCAACCTCCAAAACCAGATGGCAGGTCTGGCCGAGTCATCCAGGCCTCATTCCACACATGGTAGTTCCTACATGGAAGAGAAGAAGAAAGATCTAGAAACACTTCATGGACATTCAGAGGAACTCTTGGTGACATTATAAATGGTAATGATACTTACCAGATTGGATCACGGTTCATGTGATCGATCAGCTGAAATTTCTCATCCAAGTAGACATCAGTTGACAAATGAACATCAGTGTCATGAGCAGAACAAAAGTTTGAAACTGGACGAGCAGGAACACCCAAACACCTCAACACTACGAGAAAGAGAAGAACAACAAAATAATTACATCTGTAATCACTTTCTCAAAACTTCTCCTTGTCCAGTCTGCAGGAACTCTTACGTGTGTTGGTGACTCCAGCAAAGGCCAAGCTCTGTCCATACTTGACTGGCGTTCCTCCACATTTGTAGAACTGTTTCAGGATGGCACTGCTGCTGCACCAGGATGTAGGAGCAGTTCCATCTCCATAGCAGTGTGACCAGTTACCCACCAGCACACCACTGCCTTTGTTGGCAATAACCTGTTAAGGAAATACAACTGAAAATATTATAGAAATACTGAATTAAATAAAAGAACAAATCTAACTATTGTGTCAGGCTTTCCAAATGAAATCAGGTGTTGATAAGAAGGAAATGAAGACTCACCATGTCAGAAACCACTCTGGAAATGTTAATGGGGCTTCCCCACCCTGAGCAAGGTGTACAGCTCTTCTCCAACACATACATACACGCAGACAAGATTCCCTTCTCAAACTAAGAATCACAGATCACAGAGGAAGAAAATTAGATATTGTGGAGCAACCCCTTCATGCTATATTGTGCACTTTTATATCTCAAGTACGGGAAGGTCAGGAAAAAACTAGAAACCATAGTGGTGCCTTAGTCTCTAACATATCATGAACATTAAGATATCTTTGAACTTTTGTAATATATTAATGAAATCTTGGCTCTTACTTGACCAAAGTTCCATGTTTTGCAGCCAATCTGCTGCTTAGTTCCGTAGTAGATTCTGCCCATGTCATTCAGCACATACTCAGCTCTCTCCGCCTCATCACTCAGGTACACACAGTCATCTGATGAAGAGAACAATGGACTTTAATCGGAAAAGCATTTATTTTCTTTCCTCACTCTATTACATTTTCATATTTAGGTTTCAGTTGTAATATTAAAGTATAATCAAACACGTACCTTTACACCAGGGGTTGAACAGCATGTAAATGTCATTTTCAGGAACATAAGGTAAAGTGAATCTTCCTCCTGGACAGTGTGTCACGACACTGAGCTGGTATCGTCCAACACAAGCAGTCGGAACAGAGTGCACACACAGTTTGATTCGGTTTTGGGCTCGTTCCACAATCTTTGCCCCCCAGCAGTCTTTCTTGAATTCTTCCACAATTGGAACGATCACATAAGTGCCGTCCCGGATGGATGGGATATGACCTGTTAAACATACAAAACAACAAGAGATTCCAGTGATGGTAGAAATGCTGGTTCAGCTCCTCACATGTTCCTCCTCTACATATGTAGATACAGTTTATTCTCTGTTGTCTTGGATCATTTAGAAACTAACCTAATTTGAGCTCCAGGTGAAGCTTGTCACAACTGGGATTGAAAGGACGGCACAGATCAACCCACATGTTGAAACTCTGTCCTCTGCGGACGATGAGATGGTCATCAAGGAAACAATGTGTGTGATGCTCCTGACGATTCAGTCCGGTCCTGCACTTGAGAAGGTCGACTTTACTCACCCGGAGGACAGCATCTGAGAAAACATAAAAGCAGAACACAGGTAATTGGTTTTCAAGCAATTAATTCATTAATTTATAATGAGTAAGAATAACACATTTCCCATCATACACTGCAGGACAAAGATAAAGAAAATGTGAAGACTCTTACTCTCTGCTCCACAGACTTGCGTGCTTGTACAGTCATCCACATAATTCTTGACGACGACTTCCTTTGTGTCATAATCATGGCATTGAGCAACAAAACCGTAAGGATTAGCGTATGAAGTACCGCAAGGATAATCATATGAAGTAGCGCAAGGATAATCATATGAAGTAGCGCAAGGAGTAGCATATGGAGTAGTGCATGGGTTAACACAAGGGTTAACATATGGGTAGGCATAACGGGTAGTGCATGGGTCAGTGCAAGGGTTAACATATGGGTGATGATAAGGGATAGTGCATGGGTTAACGCGAGGGTTGGTGTGAACCGGTGTGTAGTATGCTGGTTTCCTCCAGTTGTACTCCTGCAGTTTAATGGCTGGGAAACGGCCAACGCTGCAGAGGTTTTTGTATGGGTTGTATACAAAAGGCATGCTGGGCAAAAAAGAAAGAAATGAGAGTCATGAGTGTGATATATAATTGGTCAGTAGATAGTTAATAATTCATAAATTGGGTCTCTTTGTTCTTAGAAATCAGATCTCCAGTTTCTTTTTATGCTGCAATTACTAGACAGCAAAAGACATACCCTTACATGAAACATCAGGCTGTTCACAAAAAAATTTACTATATAAATTTCATACCAGTACAAGAGTTTTTAAACAACTCTTGATCCACAAAACTATGAATTCTAGATGTCAGCTTTCTAATAGAAATGAATAATTTAATAAAGTTTCAAACAATGTCTGAGATGATTACTTACGTGGATGTTGTCCTTGTCTGTTCAAGAGAAACTGAACTGGAAACTGCTGCAGAAAGTGAACAGTAAGTCCTGCTTTAACCAGCTTGTGGCTCGTTCTGTAGTTTGTCTCTACAGCAGACGGGATATTTATACTACATCTCCATCTCCACCCCATCCACAGCTCATAGCTGAAGTGTGAATAGTTGTCCTCTTAAGAAAGCCATTAAAGGATTTTGAGTCATATTCATTTAATTGTTTCTTTTAGAGGATTAATGGGACAAGTTAACATCTTAGTTCTTTGTTCTAAACATTCATTTTAGACTAACATCTATACCAGAGAATAGAACTCATTAAAGGGACAATAAGTAACTTTTTAGGTATTTTATTATCTAAAATCAATATTTTTATTCATAAATATGCCCTCAATGGTGTACAAATACCTATGCCAATGTTTAAACTAATCCTCGTAAATGAAGAATTTATTATCTTTATATACATGGGACGGGTAGGTCGATGGAGGCTTCCATGTAGTTCCGCCATCTTGCAAAACTATAATAGCAGAGAGGGACAAAAAGTACTAAGCCAACGCGTTTTCGGTCAGAGCCAGAAACGCAGGTGCAGAGCAGTGAGAGGCGCTTGAAACTGCACCGGCAAGTTTAAAAGTCTGGATTGCATTCTTATTATGGACCATACATATGCCGCGCCACAGGAGAAGAAAACATCGTCGCCAAAACAGTCAAAAATAGAACGTAAAAGGAAACGTGACCGTAGATTACAGAAAACAATAGTTAATGTCGGGGAAGCTTTTTCTAGGTGGAAAGAGCTAATGCTGGATAAAGATTTCAAAAGAGACGCTGAAGTGGCCAGTTTTCTTCTCGACAGGTAAGTCAGTGTTACAATCTATATTACAATATTTTTTTTTATATCTAACAATGCACATTATTCAGAAAATATAACGAATAAAGAAGACATAACTACTAATTACAATATTTCATGTTTTCCACAGTCAGTAATTCATACTGTAACATTCGTTTGTTTATGGTCATGTTGCAGTTTGTTTGAAATAACACACCTGTTCACCTGAAGGAAAACTCGACGAAGTGCTATTAGAATACATCCTGTTAAAGCTTTTTGGTACATATCGCCTACCGTAGATGCAACGCGCATTTGTAAAAGCGAGGCGCTGGAGAGCAAAATTAGTTTGAATGCAAAATACAATTTCACCACTAGATGGGAGTAATTCCTACTTAGTGTCCCTTTAAAATCAGCGTGACACTGCCTATGCTGGATACACCAAGATATTGACAACAGAAATAAAACGTATATATTATATATAAACTTTATTTTAAACTTATATTAATGTGTATGTTGAATTGTACTTATTGCAGTATACATTAACATTCTCTCAGACACCTAGATATCAGAAACATTCTATAAGCAACGTGTCTATATATTTCATAAAGACCCTGTTTGTTAATCTTTTTATATTAAGAAAGCAGCACAATGATTTGTGCATTTGTTGCAAAGGAGAAAAAAATATTTGTACATACATTTGAAGAAATTAAGCTCTCTTCAACAAAGAGATTAGAGAAGATTTTAAGGCCAAATTTGCTCTGATACATACAGTAATAGTGCATTATTAAATTTAATTAAATTGCAGTATTGATAGGAGTCCATTACTGTTAATTCTACATTTATTCTCATGATTGTCAGAACAAGGATGACTCTTTGATATATGACTGTTAGTCAGTTATTAAATACAATGACTCGTAAAATTGGAAAGAAGAGAAAATGAGTATGAAAATTCTCACGCAAGATAATTTATATAAAAAAATGACATGTTTATTTTCATGTTTTATTCTTTAATTACATTTTTCCATTTCCCTGACAGAAGATAAAATGCTGCTTCAGGCCCTGTGAATAAAACAGCGTCCCCATGCAGTGATGTTGGAAGATGTGTCTATCTGACAAGAGCAAGTGGAAGTAAGGAATCTGATTTCATAACTTCAAATCAGTATGCACCTTTGGATTTATCAACTATGTTATAAAATGCATTTTCAAGTATGTCATGATTTTTTTTTCAGGGACAATATAATTGTTCACTATCCCCAAACTGAACCTTATCCTCCACCCAGAGGGTGTATGAGAAAATAAGTAAAAAAAAAAAAAAGCCTTTAATATGACCAATTAAATTAAAATGACCCAAATACATCCATAAATCACATTATTAAAAGTGTGTCTAGTAATTCTGTTTAAACTTGACAGAAAACAATGAAAAGGACAATATTCATTTATTCACTATTAATTCAGTTCATCTGACCATCTATCCATCCACCCATCATTCTTTCAACCATCCATCATTCTGTCCTTTCATTCATCCATCCATATTTCATTCCATCTATCCTTTAATCCAAATCGAAATCAATCCATCAGAATGGATTTACTTAAAATGACGTTGTGTTTATCACACCATAATAATTTAGTTTAGTCAGTGAAATCAGTGCAATATGTGATGGTGTGACACAGTTGATGAAGATGTTGGATGGAAACCAACATTTTGGAGATGCAAAACTCTCAAGAAGTGCTCAATGAGCTTTCAGCACTGGACTTTTGAAAAACAGGGATGCTCTGATACCGCTCTTTACTGTAAATGTATAATCTCCAAAATAATTTGTATTATGTATTACAGACCAGCGAGTGTGATTTCACCAAGTACAACATGTTCCTTGGACAACATTCCAATCAACCAATCAGAATTGAGATGCACACTGATTTTAGGAAAACATTATGGGTAGTGTTAAGTTTAGGGGTAGGGATTGGGTTTAATCTTTATTTCTGGACAATAATGTTGATCCAGGATCATCAAATGGTGTTGATCCAGGAATATGTATTACCTGGCAAAATTACAATGACCTTTACAGACCTTTATTATAATGCTCCAGTCAGTCTTACCCATAATTAATCTGACATGCTGCAGACCAAGTCCATCAATACAGAAATATCCAAGACAGTAGGAACCACACATGAACTGTTGATGGTCACTGGATTTGTCTTGGAAAAGAAAAAAAAATGTTTGGAAAGGTTGGGGCATTTTCTCCTCTCTATTTTACTTAGCTACATCACAGAAGCTATCAGACTTTTCACGTCGTGATCTATTGTCATTCTTAAACACTTCTCAGAGACTGAAATCACTGTTGTGGGGAGTTAACTAATTTTGTGTAATAATATGGCATAAATACCTGCTTTTACATTTTTAAAAGACGCACAAAAGCAAAAAATAAAAATAAATACATAGTTTCTTTATTTGGCTGATAAATTTCAGCTGATTTGTCACATGAACTGTAATTCAGTCCTAGTCCTATTAAGTACTATTTGTTGTAAACATTAAATTTTACACGGATGCAATAAATCACTCAAGTCTTTGCGTTTTAACATTTCAAAATTCCCACCAAAAAAATTACATTTATACTAAGACATCTTAACCGACATGTTAGTCATCTTGCCTGCCTTCGAGACTTCTTAACTGACATCTTAACCAACATCTTAACTGCCTTCAAAAATTGGCCAAATGAAGGCATCTCAGGAGACAGGAATTGTAGCTTACACTGAATTCAGACGTGCCTTAATGCCTTTCTACCCTTGAATTTGTCCTCCGAAGGCAGCCTTTTTCAGTTTTTGGATGCAGTCTTTAATGTCTCGTTTAACTAATGACCCGATATAGTCCGGCTATGTGTAACCCACTTCTATCCCAATAACCTTTCGATTTTGTTTCATGTCGTTTTTTTTTGGCAAAATAACTTGTGAGATGTATAATATTCCATCTTTCCATATATATATATATTAGGGCCGGGACTCGATTAAAAAAATTAATCTAATTAATTCACAGGGATTTATAGTATACCATTTAATAATGACTGAATACATAAGCTTAAGTAACAAAATATTGTTTATTTTTGTTCAACCAAGTCTAGCAGACCAGTTAAATTTTTGCCATTAAGTGTAGCAATAGCATATTTAGAAACAATTTAGAAATAGTACATTTCAGAAATTCAGGAAGCTTATAGGTGCTGGAACCTTCTGTAAACTGTTTTATAAGTAAAACACAATACTGTCAATTACATTCAGAACATTGGAAACCCTGACTATTAGAAAACATCTCTCTGTTGCTTCAGAGGCCATAACTAAGTCCAACTCTCAATAACCTTGGCCAAAACAATAAAGAGTTCAACATAAACTGTTGCACCAACAAAATAATACATAGTTCAACATAAAGTGTAAAGTCCACGCTAGCTGCTATATGTTTTGCGTTGAGGTGATACTTGAGACTCGATGTGCTGCAGTGATATGCGAAGCGAACGCTAGTTGGTGCTCCAGTATAATCGGTCCGCCGAAACTCATCCAGTGAGAAACGTTCCACGGTGCAAAAATAAGTTATTAAAAATGCGGGAAATTTTTTCTGTAATTAATTAATCTTAATTAACGCGTTATTTTTTGTGTAATTAATTAATCTCAATTAACGCGTTAAAGTCCCGGCCCTAATATATATATATATATATATATATATATATATATATATATATATATATATATATATATATATATATTTGACATGTTCAATATGTAGCCTGTGGGTGATTCTATAATTGGAGATACATTTGACAAAAGTTCATTTAAGTAATTCAACTCAGATTGTGAAGCTTGTGTATTAAATAAATTAATTGCACACAGACGGAAGTATAAGTCTTTGGTTCTTTTAATTGTGATGATTTTGGCTCACAGTTAACAAAAACCCACCAATTCACTATCTCAACCAATTAAAAGTAGAATACTTCATAACACCAAAAAAAATAAAAATAAAATACAAAGTGAATTTTTGGCTTTCTGGAAAGTATGTCCATTTACTTAACATGTACTCATTACTTGGTAGAGGCTCCTTTTGCTTCAATTACTGCCTCAATTCTGTGTGGCATGGAGGGGATCAGTTTGTGGCACTGCTGAGGTGGTATGGAAACCCAGGGTTTCTTTGACAGTTGCTTTCAGCTTATCTGCATTGTTTGGTCTCTTGTTTCTCAATTTCCTCTTGAAAATACTCCATTGATTCTCTCTGGGGTTCAGATCTGGTGAGTTTGCTGGCCAGTCAAACACACCAACACCATGGTCATTTAACCAACTTTTGGTGATTTTGGCAGTGTGGGCAGGTGCCAAATCCTGCTGGAAAATGAAATCAGCATCTTCAAAAAGCTGGTCAGCAGAAGCAAGCATGAATTGCTCCAACATTTTTTGGTAAATGGGTGCAGTGACCTTAGTAAAAAAAAAACACACAATGGACCAAACACCAGCAGATGACATTGCACCCAAAATCATCACAGACTGTGGAAACTTACACTGGACTTCAAGCAACTTAGGCTATGAATTTCTCCACCCTTTCTCCGGACTCTAGGATCTTGGTTTCTAAATGAAATACAAAACTTGCTCTCATCTGAAGAAAGGACTTTGGACCACTGGGCAACAGTCCAGCGCTTTCTTCTACTTAGCATAGGTAAGACGCCTCTGGCTTTGTCTGTGGTTCAGCAAAATCCATTACACCTCTGTGTGTGGCGGCTCTTGATGCCTTGACCCCAGCCTCAGTCCTTTCTTTGTGAAGTTGACTCAGATTCTTGAATCGATTTTTGCTTGACAGTCCTCATAAGGCTGCGGGTCTCTCTGTTGGTTGTGCATCTTTTCCTTCCACACGTTTTCCTTCCACTCATCTTTCTGTTAAAGCTGCGGTAGGTAACTTTTGACGCTCTAGCGGTTAATAAACAGAACTGCTTGCGTCTTGCGGAAGAACATTGTAGTTTGAACTACTTCTCTCTGTTTATGTCTATGAAGAATCACAAAGGTACTGGGTTACTCCGCCACTGTATCCCCCGAAGCAATCTAAAATAGTCCGAATATAAACACTTATTATAGGTGCACCCTAGAGATTCAGGACAAGCTAAAAACACGGTTTGGAAAATGGATTCATGGGGTGCTCGCTAATTATATAAATTTTTCTACATTTTGAACACAAACAAAGTTACGGACCGCAGCTCTGATTAGTTGTTTCTTACCGGGAGCGGATGACTTTCTGCAAATGACAATAGGAGCACTGAGAGGAGCCAGAGGAGCTAGATTTTTTTCACAGATTATCTGTCTCATATTCTGCTGTCAGGACATAATGACAGGTTTAACAAATATGTAAAAAATATATTTTTATAAAAGTTACCTACTGCATACAGCACTCTGTGAAAAGCCAGCTTCTTTCTCAATGAATGTTTGTGGCTTACCCTCCTTGTGAAGGGTGTCAATAATTGTCTTATGGAAAACTGTCAGATCAGCAGTCTTCTTCATGATTGTGTAGCCTTGTGAACCAAACTGAGAGACCATTTTGAAGGCTCATGAAACCTATGCAGGTGTTTTGAGTTGATTAGGTGATTGAAATGTCACCATATTCTAATTTGTTGAAATATTGAATTGGTGGGTTTTTGTTAAATGTGAACCAAAATCATCACAATTAAAAGAACCAAAGACTTAAACTACTTCAGTCTGTGTGCACTGAATTTATTTAATACATTTGAGTTGAATTACTGAAATAAATGAACTTTTCCATGACATTCTAAGTTATTGCGACCCACCTGTAATAAATCATGGGATCCTGATAATATGTCATGGCCACGTGATATTGATTTGAGGGAATGTCATATTAACTCTTGGGAATTTGATATTATGTTGTGGCCACAAGATCATTTTGTTAAGGAAGGACAACCTTATGTTGTGGCTGCAACTACTTATGTTGAGGGAATGACATATTTTTCTAGTGGCCATTAGTTTAATGCATAAACAAACCTGCATGACCATAGAAACCCGGGATTATCAAAATAGATCTATTTTATTAAGATTAAACATTAAATTTAATATTTGTAAATTATTTTTATTATTACATTAACTTATTAGGGCTATATTTTTATATTTATTGTTTTATATGCTTATATTTGCCCTTTTCAATTAATGTATCACTTTACCTAGTTAACATTTTGTATATATGTTAGTATTTGCTAGCCTACCATATATTTTGTAAATAAATTCCTGACAATTATGCCAGTGAAGTTTTGACTTTATGATTATATTTATGCCCTAAGTGATGATAAATGAGCGTGTTTTGTTTTCATTTACAAATGAAACTATGTGAATGATTAATTTCTCAATGAAATACTATAGCATTTATAATTATGGTCCATTAATTAGCCGAAATAAAATGAAAATGTATGTTAAATTTAAAATGCAATCTAGCAAAAATTCTAGTCAGCATAATCAAAGCTTTATTGGCATGCCGAACATTTACAGTAGGCTATTATTTACAAAAGTATTCATAATGTTAGGTAAAGAGACTGCAATGAAGGGGGGAAATTAATTAAAACAAATAAAAAAATATAACCAATAATAATAGGCTAATAATAATAATTAAAATATTATGGGGAAAATACTATTTACTGAGTTAGTTCATTTTAATGACGCATTTGTAAATGAAGATCAGCGCAGACAAAGGCTGCAGACAGCACATCTTGTTTATCTTTATTTTATAAATGCACAAAGTTTTGTTGTTATTATATCTGTACACAAAAAAAGGTAGACCCCTCACAGATTCCATGGATGTATTGCTCTTATCTGTACGATCAAAACTGAAAGTGTAATTTAAGTTCTTTTCGGGGTTATCAGGAGAAAATGACTCATAACGCGTATACGCGTTAATCAACTCCAGAGGGTTAATGAACTGACAAGACTGTAGGATGGATAAAAAGGTTTTGTTGTAGGCCTATTTTATATTATGCACTTTATGTAACATTTATTCATGATAAATTTGAATGCTGATAATTGCATTTAGTCTGATAGCCAAGGACTATGGTTAATATAATAATTTAATAATGTCATAATTTCTATAAAAAATAATATAATACTTTCTAACTTCAAAATAAAATATCTATGAATCCATCTCAGATAATTCTGGGTTGCTATGATAATGCAGTTTTGTGTACATTTAATTCCTGGCCACGTGAAAAATATGTAGTTCCCTCAACATAAGAAGACATAATATCACGTTCCCACAAGTTAATATGACGTTCCCTCAAATTAATATATCGTGGTCATGACATATCAGGATCCCCTGAGTTATAATGTTGTGGCTAAAACAAAACTAAGTGAAGTGACCATGTCTCCTTAGGGGCACCATAGAAGGGAGATGCAGGGAACAGGGATTGTAATTTTGCAGTAACTGATGTTGTAGCTGGTCGAACAAATGTTTGTGCTTTTTTCTACATAGATCTATTAAAATACTGATGTCCTGGTTTATTCTGGGACGAATTTACGTTTTATTAAAAGTTGGGAGGACATGTCCCCCATGTATTCTGTGCTCATGCATCCATATAACCCTCACCCCAAATCCAGTATTTAAGTTTTTTAATTGTATTTATTTTTTACTATATTTCGCCTTTAATAAACAGTAAAAGTGCCTGCTTAGTTTTTAATATTAAGCATCTCTGGTCTAAAAATGACCCGTTTACTAAGGCATTGTGTATTTTTCTTTATCACTGTCCCAGTAACTAACCCGTTAAAAGTAAGTAAAATAAGTACAAAAAATGCAATACAAAAAAGTTGAAAAATTTCATTATATTTGTTTAACTTATTTTTTTGTTAATGAAAGCAGCAACTGGGACACTGATAGAGATTGCGATCGACAGGTTGGGGATCACTGGTCTATATTATATTCTGAGGTTTTAGAAACAAGCAGTCTGCAAAAGTTTGGATAAATACTAGAAAAGGTGGTATCCTCACAATTCTATTCCTTTTTAGAGAAAAATGGTATATGTGAGGATGTCCAGTCAGGATTTAGACTGTTTCATAGTACTGAGACTGCTCTCCTTAGAGTTACAAATGATCTGCTCTTATCATCTGATCGTGGGTGTATCTCTCTATTAGTTTTATTGGATCTTAGTGCTGCGTTTGACACAATTGACCACAACATTCTTTTGCATAGACTTGTACACTTTGTTGGCATCAGTGGAAGTGCATTAGCATGGTTTAAATCATACTTATATGACCGCCATCAGTTCGTTGCAGTGAATGAAGATGTATCATATCGATCACAAGTGCAGTATGGAGTACCTCAAGGCTCAGTACTAGGGCCGCTACTATTCACGCTTTATATGTTACCCTTGGGAGATATCATCAGAAAACATGGTGTTAGCTTTCACTGTTATGCTGATGATACTCAGCTCTATATTTCTTCACCCGGTGAAACACACCAATTTGAAAAACTAATGGAATGCATAGTCGATATAAAAAACTGGATGACGAGTAACTTCTTACTGCTAAATTCTGAAAAAACAGAGGTGTTAATTATAGGACCTAAAAACTCTGCTTGTAATAACCTAGAACACTGTCTAAGACTTGATGGTTGCTCTGTCAATTCTTCGTCATCAGTTAGGAATCTATGTGTTCTATTTGATCGCAATCTTTCCTTAGAAAGCCACATTTCTAGCATTTGTAAAACTGCATTTTTCCATCTCAAAAATATATCTAAATTATGGCCTATGCTCTCAATGTCAAATGCAGAAATGTTAATCCATGCATTTATGACCTCAAGGTTAGATTATTGTAATGCTTTATTGGGTGGTTGTTCTGCACGCTTAGTAAACAAACTACAGATAGTCCAAAATGCAGCAGCAAGAGTTCTTACTAGAACCAGGAAGTATGTCCATATTAGCCCGGTCCTGTCAACGCTGCACTGGCTCCCTATCAAACATTGTATAGATTTTAAAATATTGCTTATTACTTATAAAGCCCTGAATCGTTTAGCATCTCCGTATTTGAATGAGCTCCTTTTACATTATAATCCTCTACGTCCGATCCGTTAAAGGATTTTTAGGCTGCATTAATTAGGTAAACTGGAACCGGAAACACTTCCGATAACACCCTATGTACTTGCTACATCATTGGAAGAATGGCATCTACGCTAATATTTGTCTGTTTCTCTCTTGTTCCGAGGTCACCGTGGCCACCAGATCCAGTCTGTATCCAGATCAGAGGGTCACCCTGATCGTATCCAGACATGATGGTGGATCAGCACCTAGAAAGGACCTCTACTGCCCTGAAAGACAGCGGAGACCAGGACAACTAGTGCCCCAGATACAGATCCCCTGTAAAGACCTTGTCTCAGAGGACCACCAGGACAAGACCACAGGAAACCAATGATTCTTCTGCACAATTCTGACTTTGCTGCAGCCTGGAATTGAACTACTGGTTTCGTCTGGTCAGAGGAGAACTGGCCCCCCAACTGAGCCTGGTTTCTCCCAAGGTTTTTTCCTCCATTCTGTCACCGATGGAGTTGCGGTTCCTAGCCGCTGTCGCCTCTGGCTTGCTTAGTTGGGGTCACTTCATCTACAGCGATATCATTGACTTGCAAATAAATGCACAGACACTATTTAACGGAACAGAGATGACATCACTGAATTCAATGATGAACTGCCTTTAACTATCATTTTGCATTATTGACACACTGTTTTGCTAATGAATGTTGTTCAGTTGCTTTGACGCAATGTATTTTGTTTAAAGCGCTATATAAATAAAGGTGACTTTGACTTTGACTTTAAATGAGTATATAAAATTCTCTGTTACGGAAAGTATATAAGACAAGAATGTATTACTAATTTTAAATGACAAGAGGAATAAAGCCTCATTTTAATAGATCCATCTCAATATCACAAACTGACACAGTTTAGTATGCTGGACTTTTTATTTTATTTTTTTTATTTGAAGCTGAAGCTACACAGGACAGAGTAACCAACACCATGATAACATTACTCGAGTTTTCAAATGAGGAAAAACTTAATAACTATTTAGAATTACATTTATAAGCTTTCAAACTAAATGGCAATTTCAGAAAGACTACTAAAAAATCTGAAAAGATGAAAAAACAATATTGTCTTGCATAAAGCAGTAGTCCAATTGTCCTACTTCATGATTAAATTAATTGTGAGAAGTTTAAGGTTTACAACCTGAAAGTTAAGAGAAACTAACAGCTGTTATCTAACTCTGCAAATCAATTCAGTGTGAACGTTTTCTATTCAGTGGAGCCATGACGTTTCTTCTGTTTTAGTTGTTTGATTGGTTTAACAATGCTGTTTGACAGCAATGTTGGAGAATCCATGAACCTGAGTGAGCTGAGGAGAGTCCAGTGAGACCAGAAGTTTCTGTGGGCCGTGACACGTGGGAATAAACTTCTCTGTCAGGCACACTGTGGCATTCCCTGCAATGTCACTGTGAAGAAAGAAAGAAAGAAAGAAAGAAGAAAGAAAGAAAGAAAGAAAGAAGATGTTTTTATAATACTATGTATATTGTAAATAGTTTTTTTTATTTTAATAAATAATTAGACTAAATGTTTAGCAACAGATATAGAGTTTGCCATTATTTTCAGCAATCATAATTTATATAATTAATTAAAAATTAAATCGAATGATGCAAAAATTATTCGTTATTTTATTGAGCTATAAATTAATTTTACCCATAGTTGACAACTCTTGCATGCTGCTGTCCAAGTCCCACAAAGCGGAATACAGAGTTGTTCAGGACACGAGGCAGTGGATTCTGGAAAGTGATTTTGACTGGCACTTCTTGACCCAAGACAGCATCACTTACAGGCTGAGAAGAACCACATACAAGACACAATTTAACACTAAATAATTCCAACCAATCAAAAGATTAAACAGTTAAACTCTAACTTTAAACTCACAGCGACAACAAGATCTGGTGTGCGCAGTCTGAAGTTGTACTGGGTGGCCAGAACCTGCTTCGTCTGAGCCACGTGTCCAAAGAGGTTGAGCATCAGTGAGGTGTGATCCACCAGGTGTTCCTTATACTCGTCATAACTCAGGGTCCATTCCAGAGCTCTGCCTATTATAGCAAAAATGACAAACACTGAATGAATACTCATGCTTTCATTACAAGTCTCTTTACCCACAAGCTGCATAATGCCAACTGGGTGGTATCATGTATTGCAACTCTTTATCACTTCTCACATTCAGCTTTATCTTTTAACTCTTTATGGTTTCTTACATTCAGAGGGCTTGAGCTCGATGCATGTCTGGTCTCTCTTCAGGAAGGTCTTCCTGACTCCGGTGTAGTACGTGGCTGCAGCCTGGCTGTAGAGGGTGACGCTACGAGGTGAGCTGCATTTGTTTTTAAGATTGATGTAAAGCAAGGCATCCTTGCCCACACATAGTCCATCCTCTTTCAGGCTGACTTCACAGACAACATCCTCAGGACAGGGCAGTGGGTATGTGCATCTTCTCAAGCCATGACGAAGAGCTGTTTCCAAAGCAGTGCTCTTCTCAGAAGAACCTGATCAATAAAAGACAAAGTAAAATGCACATATGATTGAATCCCAGGAGAGATACCAAACTTCATCATTTCTAGAAGCCATGGTTCAAAGTATTAAGGGGCTAAAGCAGATGTTTTAAGTGAAATGCTTGTGGGTTTTACCATATGGGTGTTTGTAGAAATTTGTGATGTCTACACGTTGATCTGAGCCGACAGCTTTGGTACTGATGCAGTGACCTACTACATCCTTCTCAATATGAACAACACCAAAGGTCCCGTCACATCTCCGCTGCCAGTAAACCTTATCATTGTTCACCTAGAGACACAACAGGAATCAGAAGTTATAATCGCTATGTGTAAATTGTATGCAATGGTAAATTAAGGGAAATAACGCACTTCTGCGAAAAGGAAGGGCACATCATGCTTCAGGAAGACCTGCCCGCTGCGGATAGCAGCAACAGAGGTGGGACCGCAGCGGAAGAAGCCCTGGCTGGTCAGTTGAGGAGTGGAATCAACCACCTGCCAACCTCCAAAACCAGATGGCAGGTCTGGCCGAGTCATCCAGGCCTCATTCCACACATGGTAGTTCCTACATGGAAGAGAAGAAGAAAGATCTAGAAACACTTCATGGACATTCAGAGGAACTCTTGGTGACATTATAAATGGTAATGATACTTACCAGATTGGATCACGGTTCATGTGATCGATCAGCTGAAATTTCTCATCCAAGTAGACATCAGTTGACAAATGAACATCAGTGTCATGAGCAGAACAGAAGTTTGAAACTGGACGAGCAGGAACACCCAAACACCTCAACACTACGAGAAAGAGAAGAACAACAAAATAATTACATCTGTAATCATTTTCTTAAAACTTCTTCTTGTCCAGTCTGCAGGAACTCTTACGTGTGTTGGTGACTCCAGCAAAGGCCAAGCTCTGTCCATACTTGACTGGCGTTCCTCCACATTTGTAGAACTGTTTCAGGATGGCACTGCTGCTGCACCAGGATGTAGGAGCAGTTCCATCTCCATAGCAGTGTGACCAGTTACCCACCAGCACACCACTGCCTTTGCTGGCAATAACCTGATAAGGAGAGACAACTTTAAGTATTATAGAAATACTGAATTAAATAAAAGAACAAATCTGACTATTGTGTCAGGCTTTCCAAATGAAATCAGGTGTTGATAAGAAGGAAATGAAGACTCACCATGTCAGAAACCACTCTGGAAATGTTAATGGGGCTTCCCCACCCTGAGCAAGGTGTACAGCTCTTCTCCAACACATACATACACGCAGACAAGATTCCCTTCTCAAACTAAGAATCACAGATCACAGAGGAAGAAAATTAGATATTGTGAAGCAACCCCTTCATGCTATATTGTGCACTTTTATATCTCAAGTATGGGAAGGTCAGGAAAAAACTAGAAACCATAGTGGCGCCTTAGTCTCTAACATATCATGAACATTAAGATATCTTTGAACTTTTGTAATATATTAATGAAATGTTGGCTCTTACTTGACCAAAGTTCCATGTTTTGCAGCCAATCTGCTGCTTAGTTCCGTAGTAGATTCTGCCCATGTCATTCAGCACATACTCAGCTCTCTCCGCCTCATCACTCAGGTACACACAGTCATCTGATGAAGAGAACAATGTACTTTAATTGGAAAAGCATTTGTTTTCTTTCCTCATTTTATTACATTTTCATATTTAGGTTTCAGTTGTAATATTAAAGTATAATCAAACACGTACCTTTACACCAGGGGTTGAACAGCATGTAAATGTCATTTTCAGGAACATAAGGTAAAGTGAATCTTCCTCCTGGACAGTGTGTCACGACACTGAGCTGGTATCGTCCAACACAAGCAGTCGGAACAGAGTGCACACACAGTTTGATTCGGTTTTGGGCTCGTTCCACAATCTTTGCCCCCCAGCAGTCTTTCTTGAATTCTTCCACAATTGGAACGATCACATAAGTGCCGTCCCGGATGGATGGGATATGACCTGTTAAACATACAAAACAACACGAGATTCCAGTGATGGTAGAAATGCTGGTTCAGCTCCTCACATGTTCCTCCTCTACATATGTAGATACAGTATATTCTCTGTTGTCTTGGATCATTTAGAAACTAACCTAGTTTGAGCTCCAGGTGAAGCTTGTCACAACTGGGATTGAAAGGACGGCACAGATCAACCCACATGTTGAAACTCTGTCCTCTGCGGACGATGAGATGGTCATCAAGGAAACAATGTGTGTGATGCTCCTGACGATTCAGTCCGGTCCTGCACTTGAGAAGGTCGACTTTACTCACCCGGAGGACAGCATCTGAGAAAACATAAAAGCAGAACACAGGTAATTGGTTTTCAAGCAATTAATTCATTAATTTATAATGAGTAAGAATAACACATTTCCCATCATACACTGCAGGACAAAGATAAAGAAAATGTGAAGACTCTTACTCTCTGCTCCACAGACTTGCGTGCTTGTACAGTCATCCACATAATTCTTGACGACGACTTCCTTTGTGTCATAATCATGGCATTGAGCAACAAAACCGTAAGGATTAGCGTATGAAGTACCGCAAGGATAATCATATGAAGTACCCCAAGGATAATCATATGAAGTAGCGCAAGAAGTAGCATATGGAGTAGTGCATGGGTTAACACAAGGGTTAACATATGGGTAGGCATAAGGGGTAGTGCATGGGTCAGTGCAAGGGTTAACATATGGGTAATGATAAGGGATAGTGCATGGGTTAACGCGAGGGTTGGTGTGAACCGGTGTGTAGTATGCTGGTTTCCTCCAGTTGTACTCCTGCAGTTTAATGGCTGGGAAACGGCCAACGCTGCAGAGGTTTTTGTATGGGTTGTATACAAAAGGCATGCTGGGCAAAAAAGAAAGGAATGAGAGTCATGAGTGTGATCTGTAATTGGTCAGTAGATAGTTAATAATTCATAAATTAGGTCTCTTTGTTCTTAGAAATCAGATCTCCAGTTTCTTTTTAAGCTGCAATTGCTAGACAGCAAAAACATATCCTTACATGAAACATTGAGCTATTCCCAAAAATTTTGACTATATAAAGTTCATACCAGTATAATAGTTTTTAACCAACTCTCGATCCACAAAACAGCCTATGAAATCTAGATGTCAGCTTTCTAATAGAAATGAATAATTTAATAAAGTTTCAAACAATGTCTGAGATGATTACTTACATGGATGTTGTCCTTGTCTGTTCAAGAGAAACTGAACTGAAAACTGCTGCAGAAAGTGAACAGTAAGTCCTGCTTTAACCAGCTTGTGGCTCGTTCTGTAGTTTGTCTCTACAGCAGACGGGATATTTATACTACATCTCCATCTCCACCCCATCCACAGCTCATAGCTGAAGTGTGAATAGTTGTCCTCTTAAGAAAGCCATTAAAGGATTTTGAGTTGAGTTGTTATGAACTTTCATTTTAGACTAACATCTATTCCAGAGAATTGAACTTATTAAAATCAGCGTTACACTGCCTATGCTGGATACACCATGATATTGACAACAGAAATAAAACTTGTGTATATGAATATATAAGTTTTATTTCTGTTGTCAATATATTGGTGTATCCAGCATAGGCAGTGTAAAAAAAAAAAAAAAAATTCCTTAATGTGTATGTTGAATTGTTGCTGTATACATTAACATTCTCTCAGAGATTGAGAAATCAGTAACATTCTATAAGCTAAGTATGTCTATATATTTCTTAATGACCCTGTTTGTTAATCTTTTTATATTAAGAGATGAGTGAGCAGCACAATGATTTATTTATTTCATGCAAAGCAGAAAAAAAAAAATATTTTTACATATATTTGAAGGAATTAATCTCTGTTCAACATAGATAATAGATTTTAAGGGAAAATTTGCTCTTATACATACAGTAATAATGCATTATTAAATTAAATTAAATTGCAGTATTGATAGGAGTCCATTACTGTTAATTCTACATTTATTCTCATGATTGTCAGAACAAGGATGACTCTTTGATATATGACTGTTAGTCAGTTATTAAATACAATGACTCGTAAAATTGGAAAGAAGAGAAAATGAGTATGAGAATTCTCATGCTAGAGAATTTATTTAAAACAATGACCTGTTTAATTTTCATGTTTTATTCTTTAATTACATTTTTCCATTTCCCTGACAGAATATAAAATGCTGCTTCAGGCCCTGTGAATAAAACAGCGTCCCCATGCAGTGATGTTGGAAGATGTGTCTGACAAGAGCAAGTGGAAGTAAGGAATCTCATTTCATAACTTCAAATCAGTATGCACCTTTGGATTTATCAACTATGTTATAAAAGGCATTTTCAAGTATTTCATGATTTTTTTTTTTCTGAGACGATATAATTGTTCACTATCCCCAAACTGAACCTTATCCTCCACCCAGAAGGCGTATGAGAAAATAAGTAAAAAAAAAAAGCCTTTAATTTGACCAATTAAATTAAAATGACCCAAATACATCCATAAATCAATTGTTCAGCACATTATTAAAAGAATAATGACTCTGTGAAGGCTTTAGCAAATTGATATAACTACAGTGTGTCTAGTAATTCTGTTCAAACTTGACAGAAAACAATGAAAAGCACAATATTCATTCATTCAGTATTCATTTAGTCTGACTGTCCATCCATCCATCCATCCATCCATCCATCCATCCATCATTCTGTCCATTTATTCATCCATCCATATATCATTCCATCATTCCATCCTTTAATCCAAATCGAAATCAATCCATCAGAATGGATTTACTTAAAATGACGTTGTGTTTATCACACCATAATAATTTAGTTAAGTCAGTGAAATCAGTGCAATATGTGATGGTGTGACACAGTTGATGAAGATGTTGGATGGAAACCAAAATTTTGGAGATGCAAAACTCTCAAGAACAGGGTTGCTCTGATACGGCTGTCTACTGTAAGGCATTTTATAATTTATATTATGTATTACAGACCACTATTATAATGTTCTAGTCATTCTTACCCATAATTAATCTGACATGCTGCAGACCAAGTCCATCAATACAGAAATATCAAAGACCATAGGAACCACACATGAAGTGTTAATGGTCATGACTTTTCATGTCATGATCTGTTGTCATTCTGAAACACTTTCAATTTCAGGCTTCTTTAGTGCAGTATACATAATTACTTCTGAATGCCAAATCTTTTATTTATTTTCAGTGTTTATCTGCTGTGTTTGGTGTGTGTATTTTTTTAAAACCTTCTCTTTGCCATAAGTTCTGTCTAGAGCAGTGGTTTTCAACCTATGGGCCTATGGGCGATGGTTTTGCATAGACCGCCAATTATTATTAAAATAAATAATAATATTGTTAATATTTGTAAAAATGTCTAAGTGATAACATAATAACATAATTTCATATATATAATTAAATAAAAAAAATATTCTGTATATGCACTGCAAACGGTGAAGGACTACATTTGAACCTGTATAATAGTGATTGTTTTGATTATTTTGATTTAGGTGATTATTTTGACTGTTCTAGAGATGTTACAACTTTTTGAAAAAGCTCTAATTGGTTTTATTTTTTAAATCATTAAAATTAATCCTGAATGCATTTATGACTGTAAAGCATATCTGTGTGTGTCAAAATTGTGATTAAAATCGAAATCGCTAAATTGATCAAAGAAATCACGATAGGTTTCATTTTTTTTGGCCATATCGCACAGCCCTAGTTCATTCAATAAATACAATTAACAATCTAGCTTCTGAGTACTAAGTTATTAACCCAACAATAGCGGGGTCAGTTAATTTTTTTGCAATGGGCCGCGCAAACATATGTGTTTGGTTGTGTGGGCCGGCGAGTTGAAAAATATTGCGAACCACTGACCTAGAGTATTAGGAAGTGTTGTGTTGCTCTGGATGCTTCTCTGTGAACATTACATTGACATTAGTCAACCATGATATGTTATAAACATATTGGTTATCGTGTCAATTATTATTATTATTTTATTTACTACACTTGTTTTTATGAATATTTATTTGCACACAGTTTAATTCTTTCAAGAACATAATCTCTAAATAGCTGCATGCATTTACAGACAGACATAAAAGTGTTCATTATATTATTTGAATTCATTATATTATTCAAGTTCATTTTATTTCACATCCTTTACAAATGTAATTTTACATGAAATTATACAAAATGTATAAATGTTGTGTATATTACACAAAACAACGCCAGTGACAAAACAACGTCCTGCTTTGCCTGTATTAATTTTTGTGTGACAATATTGCATAAATACTTGGTTTTACATTTTAACATTTTAAGTAAGTAAGAGCTAAGTAAATAAATAAATAAATTAGTTTCTTTATTTGGGTGAGAAATGTCAGCTGATTGATCACATGAACTGTAATTCAGTCTGGTGAAGTACTATTTGTTGCAAACATTATGTTTTACATTGTTGCAATAAATCACTCAAGTCTTTGCATTTTAGAATTTAAAAATTCCCACCAAAAAAAAAATGTATAGACATCTTAATGCTTAAAGCTTTTTTCGAGGCTCGGAAGCCCGCGGTGTGGTTTCTTGTGTGAACTCACTGCTGCAGCTATTTATCTCTGAGGAGATTTATCCTTTTCCAAGATGGCGGCGCGTCCACACGCAGCCGCTTCTCTCTGTCCCGACAGAACGGTGTTTTTGTGTTTTTTGTCTTGTGAGTCGCAGTGTTTTTGTACTTCGTCGTAGGTCTACCTGTCTGTAAGCGTAAATACAGCCGCGAGTTTCTGTTCGATGTCAGCAGAACCGCATTTTTACAGTTAAACTACGCACACACGGAACAGCTGCGGGATCTCGTCTGCTACGGAGGCCTTCACCATCACCGACCCCCACTACTACATCTCGCCCACAGCGGAGGCGCCACGAGCAGAAGAGGGGTAAGCGCGGGGGTATTCGGGCTAGGCTAACGGCTAACCCACACAAGCCATCTATCCCCACCATCGTACTGGCTAACGTAACGCTCGTTGGACAATAAACCGGCTACATTCAATTACTACGCTCAACTCAGAGGACTGTAAGAGACTGCTGTGTTTTTGTGTTCACGGAAACATGGCTCAGAAACAGCGTTCCAGACTGCGCTATTCAGCTCGACCAACTGATGTGCTATCGAGTGGACAGAGCTCTCGTCGTGAGAGGAAAAACCCGTGGCGGCGGGCTTTGTGTTTACATCAATGACGCGTGGTGCCGCGATACTGTTGTGATCTGCAAACACTGCTTAGTTTGTTTATGATTATTAAGTTTCTGCCGTTCTATCTGCCGAGGGAATATACTGCTATACTGCTCATTTCGGTGTACATTCCCCCGTTCAACATCATCAGCAACACTAAATGGACTGTACCAGCACATCAGTGAGCAGCAGACAGCACACCCCGATGCTTTTCTCATCATAGCTGGGGATTTCAAACATGCTGACCTAAAGAGTGTGTTTCCAAAAATACACCAACACATTAACTTTCCAACATGAGGTAATAACTTTTTTGACTTTGTTTACACCACACAGAGAGGAGCTTACAAAAGCCCCCTCAGAGAGGCTAAGAGACAGCACTCCAGGAGGATAGCTCATCAATTCAGCGACAACAGAGACACTAGGTACCTGTGGCAGGGGATACAGACCATTACGGACTACAAGCCCCCACCACGGACCTGTGACAACAACATCTCTCTGCTGAACGAGCTGAACACCTTCTGCGCTTGCTTTGAGCAACAAAACAGCACCACTGCACAGAAGACTCCACCTCCTCCCGGCGACCAGGTGATGACGCTGACCTCAGACAGCGTGAGTAGATCATTCAGCAGGATCAATGCACGCAAAGCTTAGGGTCCTCACAACATCCCTGGGCGTGAACTGAAAGAAACTCACTTCACTTCACATTTTCAACATCTCACTGAGTCAGGCTGTTGTTCCCACATGTTTCAAAACTACCACCATCATTCCAGTTAAGAAGCCATCTCCATCCTGCTTTAATGACTATCGTCCTGTTGCACTTACCCCCATCCTCATGAAGTGCTTTGAACGGCTAGTCATGCACCACATCAAGTCTGCCCCCCCCCCTCCCTGGACCCCTTCCAGTTTGCATATCGGTCCAACCAGTCAACCGATGATGCTATCTCCACTACCCTCTACTCAGCACTCACACATCTGGACAAAAAGGACTCATATGTCAAAATAGACTTCAGTTCAGCATTCAACACAATCATTCCTCAACAGCTCATTTACAAACTGATTCAGCTGGGGCTCAACGCTTCACTGTGCAACTGGCTGTTGGACTTTCTGACTGGAAGACCTCAGGCAGTACAGGTCAGCAGCAACACAACCAGCACCATCACACTGAACACTGGGGCCCCCCCAAGGATGTGTGCTGAGCCCCCTCCTCTTCACTCTGCTGACCCCTTACTGCACACCATCTCCAACCTCTTTATTAAGTTTGCAGATGTCTCATTAGCAACAAAGATGAGACAAACTACATGACTGAGGTGAGCCGCCTGGCCAAGTGGTGCAGTGACAACAATCTCTCTCTGAACATGGAGAAGACAAAGGAGATTGTTGTAGACTTCAGAAGAGCACACACTCAGCACGTTCCTCTGACCATCAACGGTGCGACTGTGGAGAGAGTGAGCAGCACCAAGTTCCTGGGTGTGCACATCACAGAGGACCTCTCCTGGACTGAAAACAATGCAGCACTGGCCAAAAAATCATAACGGCGTCTCTACTTCCCCTGCAAACTGAGGAGAGCCAGAGCCCCGGCCCCCATCATGTACACCTTCTACGGAGGCACCATCGAGAGAATCCTGACGAGCTGCATGAATGTCTGGTATGGCGCCTGCAAATGCGTCCTGCCGGAAGACTCTGCAACGCATAGTGAGAGCCGCTGAGAAGATCATTGGTGTCCTTCTCCCCTCCCTCCAGGACATTTATAGAACACGTTTCACCTGCAAAGCCCTCTGCATCACAGGTGATCCCACTCACCCATCACACAGCTTCTTCAGCCTGCTATCATCAGGGAGGAGACTGCGGAGTCTCCAGGCCAGGACCAGCAGACTGAAGGACAGCTACATCCACCAGGCTGTCAGGAAGCTGAACTCCCTCCAGAACTTGCCCCCCCCCTCCCCTCTTGTTGTTTGACTCTATTTAATAATGAGGAATGCAATTAGGCGTTTGACTATGAGAAGTTAGATATATCATTTTATATATTTAATATGAATCTTACCATGCCAGATTGTGTATACTCATCTTGTTGTTTAGCTGCATTTCATTCTGAGGAATTAAATTAAAAATTGATCTGACTGTGAGAAGTTGCAAAAAAAAAATTGGTTTTTGATATGAATTGAATCACACCAGAACATGTCAACTCATCTGGTTGTTTTATTGCACTTAATTCTGAGGAATATAATGACATATTTATCTCACTTTGAGAAGTTAGATTAACAGGAGCTCTTGGGATAAAAATGTATTGGGAAGAGCACATGTTTACCTCTCTTCCTCTGAGGGCTGCTGGGCGGAGCAGTCCAAACCTATCATGTTCCTCCTCCTCATTCTGGGGGCATCACTTCTCGTACTCCGCTGAGTCTAGAGTCAGAGTAGCACTCCCAGGCCGAAGCCTTCTAGCGGAAAGCAGTTCTGCAGAACATTTTTCTCACTGGATAGTCTTTGTCAGTGTACTCCGCATAAAATGGTGCCTGTCACGAGATCAGTCTGACAACCCCGCCGTTGTTTCATAGCATAGCGGTCTCCGGTGAGCGATTCTATCAGTTACTGCCCAGAAACATAGCAGTACTAAGAGGCTCGCTACCTCTACGGAAGTCTATGGAGGCAAAAGCCTACTAATACCAATACTTAATAAAGGATGCTGTCCTAAAACCTCGAGTCCTCTGATCTCCCCTTGCCCTTGATGGTCAAGGCTTACTCCACTAGGAGTGTGGTAGCCTCAAAGGCCTTCCAAGCGGGTGTCTCCATGCAGGACATCTAAAGTGCTGCGGGTTGATCCACGCCCCTTAGCCTTTGTCAAGTTCAATGGCTTAGATATGGGAGCCACTCCAGGCTCTTCTGTTCTCTCGCCCTAGCGGTGCAGGTTCACACACTAGGCAGAGATTTTAAAGTCTGGCGGCATGGGTTCCTTCGAGGGACTATGGTTACATGCGTAACCTGAGACATTTCTTAATATTCCATCATGAATATTTTGATCTTTCTCTCTCATGTAAAACACAATCTAGATGAACAATTCTAGGAGAACAATAAAGGTTTCCATGGCAGCAGAGATGTGATGGGAATTCTGATGTTGTCCACGAGAAAAATGCAGTTGGTCACTGCATCAGCACCACAGATGTCAGCTCAGGCAAACGCTTTATCACACACCTCTGCAAACATTCACAAGGTGAAAAATGAGACTGGGACTGAAGCATGCCAGAATTGTTAGCTGTGGGTAAAATTAATTAAACCCGATCTCCCAGGAAAATGTACCTCTTTGTAGGGCTGCACAATAAATCACATGACATATTTAATGCATAAATTGTCAGTAAAGCTGGTTCTGTATTCAGCGGTAAATCTTACTGCGTGCGCAGTAAACCCGGGTAGGAAAATCTGACAGGGTAGGATAAAATGTCAGGACACCGGCAGCAACTGGGACAGTGATAGATATTGCGATCATTAGGTTGGCGACCACTGGTCTATATTAATGTTTTGAGGTTTTAGAAACAAGCAAAAGTTAGGATAAATGTCTATATACAATTCAATGTTATGGAAAGTGTATAAGACAAGAATGTACTACCAAATTTTAAATGACAAGAGGAATAAAGCCTCATTTTAATAGATCCCTTTATATCACAACCTGACACAGTTTAGTATGATGGATTTTTTATTTTGAAGCTGAAGCTACACAGGACAGAGTAACCAACACCATGATACAATTACTTGCGTTTTCAAATTAGGAAAAACTGGGTAATAACTATTCAGAATTACATTTATAAGCTTTCAAACTAAATGGCAATTTCAGAAAGACTACTAAAAAATCTGAAAAGATGAAAAAACAATATTGTCTTGCATAAAGCATTAGTGCAATTGTCCTACATCATGATTAAATGCATTGTGAGACGTTTAAGGTTTACAACCTGAAAGTTAAGAGAAACTAACAGCTGTTATCTAACTCTGCAAATCAATTCAGTGTGAACGTTTTCTATTCAGTGGAGCCATGACGTTTCTTCTGTTTTGGTTGTTTGATTGGTTTAACAATGCTGTTTGACAGCAATGTTGGAGAATCCATGAACCTGAGTGAGCTGAGGAGAGTCCAGTGAGACCAGAAGTTTCTGTGGGCCGTGACACGTGGGAATAAACTTCTCTGTCAGGCACACTGTGGCATTCCCTGCAATGTCACTGTGAAAGAAAGAAAGATGATTTTATAATACTGTGTAATTATATTTTACTCTTCTTTTTTTTTTTTTTTTTGATTAAATGATCACTGTTTAGCAACAGTTTGAATATAATGCAAAATTAATTTACGGTTTAAATAATTAAATCAATTTTACCCATAGTTGACAACTCTTGCATGCTGCTGTCCAAGTCCCACAAAGCGGAATACTGAGTTCTTCAGGACACGAGGCAGTGGATTCTGGAAAGTGATTTTGACTGGCACTTCTTGACCCAAGACCGCATCACTTACAGGCTGAGAAGAAGCACATACAAGACACAATTTAACACTAAATAATTCCAACCAATCAAAAGATTCAAAAGTTAAACTCTAACTTTAAACTCACAGCGACAACAAGATCTGGTGTGCGCAGTCTGAAGTTGTACTGGGTGGCCAGAACCTGCTTCGTCTGAGCCACGTGTCCAAAGAGGTTGAGCATCAGTGAGGTGTGATCCACCAGGTGTTCCTTATACTCGTCATAACTCAGGGTCCATTCCAGAGCTCTGCCTATTATAGCAAAAATGACAAATACTGAATGAATACTCATGCTTTCATTACAAGTCTCTTTACCCATAAGCTGCATAATGCCAACTGGGTGGTATCATGTATTGCAACTCTTTATCACTTCTCACATTCAGCTTTATCTTTGAACTCTTTATGATTTCTTACATTCAGAGGGCTTGAGCTCGATGCATGTCTGGTCTCTCTTCAGGAAGGTCTTCCTGACTCCGGTGTAGTACGTGGCTGCAGCCTGGCTGTAGAGGGTGACGCTACGAGGTGAGCTGCATTTGTTTTTAAGATTGATGTAAAGCAAGGCATCCTTGCCCACACATAGTCCATCCTCTTTTAGGCTGACTTCACAGACAACATCCTCAGGACAGGGCAGTGGGTATGTGCATCTTCTCAAGCCATGACGAAGAGCTGTTTCCAAAGCAGTGCTCTTCTCAGAAGAACCTGATCAATAAAAGAAAGAGTAAAATGCACATATGGTTGAATCCCAGGAGAGATACCAAACTTCATCATTTCTAGAAGCCATGGTTCAAAGTATTAAGGGGCTAAAGCAGATGTTTTAAGTGAAATGCTTGTGGGTTTTACCATATGGGTGTTTGTAGAAATTTGTGATGTCTACACGTTGATCTGAGCCGACAGCTTTGGTACTGATGCAGTGACCTACTACATCCTTCTCAATATGAACAACACCAAAGGTCCCGTCACATCTCCGCTGCCAGTAAACCTTATCATTGTTCACCTAGAGCCACAACAGGAATCAGAAGTTATAATCGCTGTCTGTAAATTGTATGCAATGGTAAATTAAAGGAAATAACGCACTTCTGCGAAAAGGAAGGGCACATCATGCTTCAGGAAGACCTGCCCGCTGCGGATCGCAGCAACAGAGGTGGGACCACAGCGGAAGAAGCCCTGGCTGGTCAGTTGAGGAGTGGAATCAACCACCTGCCAACCTCCAAAACCAGATGGCAGGTCTGGCCGAGTCATCCAGGCCTCATTCCACACATGGTAGTTCCTACATGGAAGAGAAGAAGAAAGATCTAGAAACACTTCATGGACATTCAGAGGAACTCTTGGTGACATTATAAATGGTAATAATGCTTACCAGATTGGATCACGGTTCATGTGATCGATCAGCTGAAATTTCTCATCCAAGTAGACATCAGTTGACAAATGAACATCAGTGTCATGAGCAGAACAGAAGTTTGAAACTGGACGAGCAGGAACACCCAAACACCTCAACACTACGAGAAAGAGAAGAACAACAAAATAATTACATCTGTAATCACTTTCTCAAAACTTCTTCTTGTCCAGTCTGCAGGAACTCTTACGTGTGTTGGTGACTCCAGCAAAGGCCAAGCTCTGTCCATACTTGACTGGCGTTCCTCCACATTTGTAGAACTGTTTCAGGATGGCACTGCTGCTGCACCAGGATGTAGGAGCAGTTCCATCTCCATAGCAGTGTGACCAGTTACCCACCAGCACACCACTGCCTTTGCTGGCAATAACCTGTTAAGGAAAGACAACTGAAAGTATTATAGAAATACTGAATTAAATAAAAGAACAAATCTGACTATTGTGTCAGGCTTTCCAAATGAAATCAGGGTGTTGATAAGAAGGAAATGAAGACTCACCATGTCAGAAACCACTCTGGAAATGTTAATGGGGCTTCCCCACCCTGAGCAAGGTGTACAGCTCTTCTCCAACACATACATACACGCAGACAAGATTCCCTTCTCAAACTAAGAATCAGACAGCAGAGTAAAGAAATGAGAGATTGTTCATAAAATTCTGTAGAATTATGTTTCAGATGGGATTAGAAATGTGATCGGTTCAAGCAATAGGTTCCAGCATTTTTAATGTGCACCCTTGCTACTTATAGGCAAGGGTGCACTTAAGTGTTATTCAGTCTGATCCACATAAGAGCACCTGGAGATTTGGTTTGGTTCTCACAATGCACATAGTGTGACCAATTTAACAAAACCTATATATATATATATATATATATATATATATATATATATATATATATATATATATATATATATATATATATATATATATATATATATATATATATATATATATATATATATATGTATGTATGTAACTAATAAAAGCAATAATAATATTACTGAACTTATTTCATTTTTTAAAATAAGACAAAAAACTAAAGTGTGATAATAATTTTAAAACAGAAACAAGGACTATTAAATAAAAAATACAATTATTTTATAGTAAACTAAAATAAAATGCTAATATTTTTTTATATGAAATTTCATCCATTTTCAAACTTAAATTTAGCAAGCTTTTATTTTGGCGGGCTGCCGAGATGTAAGTTTTTTATACGTTGTTACGGTTTGTGGATCTAAAATGGTTGTGGTGCAATTAAATTAAATGTATGCATTTAGCAGATGCTTTTATCCAAAGCGGCTTACAGTGCAGTTCATTCAGGCTATCAATTTTTACCTATCATGTGTTCCCAGGGAATCAAACCCCCAACTTTGGGTTTGATAAGTAAATGCTCTACCAATTGAGCTACAGGAACGCAATAACAGCTGTCAAACATGTCTGTACGCAAATGAGCAGTCGGAACTTACTTACACAGTGCATTTTTTCTTTTTTCTTTTGGTCCCACATGCACACTTATAACTAAGATTACTTACTAGAAAAAGAACAGTTTTGTCATTTCCAACATTTTCCAGTGACTCCAAACTCCCACTGAAGTCAGTGGATTCACAGCATCTCTCTGATATACACACAAGTTAATGGTAGACACTTTTGTAATACATGAGTGAAAGTTTGGCTCTTACTTGACCAAAGTTCCATGTTTTGCAGCCAATCTGCTGCTTAGTTCCGTAGTAGATTCTGCCCATGTCATTCAGCACATACTCAGCTCTCTCCGCCTCATCACTCAGGTACACACAGTCATCTGATGAAGAGAACAATTGCTTTAAACGGAAAAGCATTTGTTTTCTTTCCTCACTCTATTACATTTTCATATTTAGGTTTCAGTTGTAATATTAAAGTATAATCAATCACGTACCTTTACACCAGGGGTTGAACAGCATGTAAATGTCATTTTCAGGAACATAAGGTAAAGTGAATCTTCCTCCTGGACAGTGTGTCACGACACTGAGCTGGTATCGTCCAACACAAGCAGTCGGAACAGAGTTCACACACAGTTTGATTCGGTTTTGGGCTCGTTCCACAATCTTTGCACCCCAGCAGTCTTTCTTGAACTCTTCCACAATTGGAACGATCACATAAGTGCCGTCCCGGATGGATGGGATATGACCTGTTAAACATACAAAACAACAAGAGATTCCAGTGATGGTAGAAATGCTGGTTCAGCTCCTCACATGTTCCTCCTCTACATATGTAGATACAGTTTATTCTCTGTTGTCTTGGATCTTTTAGAAACTAACCTAGTTTGAGCTCCAGGTGAAGCTTGTCACAACTGGGATTGAAAGGACGGCACAGATCAACCCACATGTTGAAACTCTGTCCTCTGCGGACGATGAGATGGTCATCAAGGAAACAATGTGTGTGATGCTCCTGACGATTCAGTCCGGTCCTGCACTTGAGAAGGTCGACTTTACTCACCCAGAGGACAGCATCTGAGAAAACATAAAAGCAGAACACAGGTAATTGGTTTTCAAACAAATAATTCATTGAGTTATTATGAGTAAGAATAACAAATTTCCCATCATACACTGCAGGACAAAGATAAAGAAAATGTGAAGACTCTTACTCTCTGCTCCACAGACTTGCGTGCTTGTACAGTCATCCACATAATTCTTGACGACGACTTCCTTTGTGTCATAATCATGGCATTGAGCAACAAAACCGTAAGGATTAGCGTATGAAGTACCGCAAGGATAATCATATGAAGTACCCCAAGGATAATCATATGAAGTACCCCAAGGATAATCATATGAAGTAGCGCAAGGAGTAGCATATGGAGTAGTGCATGGGTTAACACAAGGGTTAACATATGGGTAGGCATAAGGGGTAGTGCAAGGGTTAACATATGAGTAATGATAAGGGATAGTGCATGGGTTAACGCGAGGGTTGGTGTGAACCGGTGTGTAGTATGCTGGTTTCCTCCAGTTGTACTCCTGCAGTTTAATGGCTGGGAAACGGCCAACGCTGCAGAGGTTTTTGTATGGGTTGTATACAAAAGGCATGCTGGGCAAAAAAGAAAGAAATGAGAGTCATGAGTGTGATCTGTAATTGGTCAGTAGATGGTTAATAATTCATAAATTGGGTCTCTTTGTTCTTAGAAATCAGATCTCCAGTTTATTTTTAAGCTGTAATTACTAGACAGCAAAAAACATATCCGTACATGAAACATTGAGCTATTCCCAAAAATTTTAACTATATAAAGTTCATACCAGTACAATAGTTTTTAACCAACTTTTGATCCACAAAACTATGAATTCTAAATGTCAGCTTTCTTATAGAAATTAATAATTTGATAAAGTTTCAAACAATGTCTGAGATGATTACTTACGTGGATGTTGTCCTTGTCTGTTCAAGAGAAACTGAACTGGAAACTGCTGCAGAAAGTGAACAGTAAGTCCTGCTTTAACCAGCTTGTGGCTCGTTCTGTAGTTTGTCTCTACAGCAGACGGGATATTTATACTACATCTCCATCTCCACCCCATCCACAGCTCATAGCTGAAGTGTGAATAGTTGTCCTCTTAAGAAAGCCATTAAAGGATTTTGAGTCATATTCATTTAATTGTTTCTTTTAGAGAATTAATGGGACAAGTTAACATCTTAGTTGAGTTGTTATGAACCTTCATTTTAGACTAACATCTATACCAGAGAATAGAACCCAATAAAATCAGTGTGAAACTGTCTACGCTGGATACACCAAGATATTGAATTTATTGCCAATGTAAAAGATCAGATCTCTTGCATGCAATCAGAGCAGTGAGTCTGCAATCCACAGACATCACCAGACTCTTGGTCTTATGCTTTGAAATGCTTTTCCCCAACCTTTAATGCAGCCAGTTCCAACTGTTGCTTGTTTTGGGGAGTTTCTGTCTTTAGTCTCCTCTTCAGCTGGTGAAATTAATGTTCAATCGTATTTAATAATTTAATAAAAATTATTTAATAAGTTGATTTTAAATTTCATGGCATCAACACATCTCAAAAAAGTTGGGACAAGGCCATGTTTACCACTATGTGGCATCCTCTCTTCTTTTTATAACAGTGTGCAAACATCTGGGGACTGAGGAGAAAAGTTGCTTGAGTTTAGGAATAGGAATGTTGTCCCATTCTTGTCTAATACAGGCTTCTAGTTGCTCAACTGTCTTGGGTCTTCTTTGTTGCATCTTCCTCTGTATAATGCACCAAATGTTTTCTATGGGTGAAAGATCTGGACTGCAGGCTGGCTATTTCAGTATCCGGATCCTTCTTCTACACAGCCATGATGTTGTAATTGATGCAGTATGTGGTCTGGCATTGTCATGTTGGAAAATGCAAGGTCTTCCCCGAAAGAGACGACGTCTGGATGGAAACATATGTTGTTCTAGAACTTGGATATACCATTCAGCGTTGATGGTGCCTTTCCAGATGTGTAAGCTGCCCATGCCACACGCACTCATGCAACCCCATACCATCAGAGATGCAGGCTAATGAACTGAGTCCTGATAACAACTTGGGTTGTCCTTGTCCTCTTTAGTCCGGATGACATGGCATCCCAGTTTTCCAAAAATAACTTCTAATTTTGATTCGTCTGACCACAGATCAGTTTTCCACTTTGGCCACAGTCCATTTTAAATGAGCCTTGGCCCAGAGAAAACGGCTGCGCTTCTGGATCATGTTTCAATATGGCTTCTTTTTTGACATATAGAGTTTAAGCCGGCAACGGCGAATGGCACGGTGGATTGTGTTCACCGACAATGTTTTCTGGAAGTATTCCTGAGCCCATGTTGTGATTTCCACTACAGTAGCATTCAGTGCCGTCTAAGATCACAGGCATCCAGTATGGTTTTCTGGCCTTGACCCTTATGCACAGAGATTGTTTCAGATTCTTAGAACGTTTGGATGATATTATACACTGTAGATGATGATAACCTAAAAACACTTTCCAATTTTTCTCGGAGAAACTCCTTTCTGATATTGCTCCACTATTTTTTGCCGCAGCATTGGGGGAATTGGTGATCCTCTGCCCATCTTGACTTCTGAGAGACACTGCCACTCTGAGAGGCTCTTTTTATACCTAATAAGTTACAAATTGGTCCTCCAATATGTATATTTAACATTTCCGGCTTCTTATTGCTACCTGCCCCAACTTTTTTGGAATGTGTAGCTCTCATGAAATCCAAAATGAGCCAATATTTGGCATGATATTTCAAAATGTCTCCCCTTCAATATTTGGTATGTTATCTATATTCTATTGTGAATAAAATATAAGTTTATGAGATTTGTAAATTATTCCATTCCTTTTTTACCCACAATTTGTACAGTGTCCCAACTTTTTTGGAATCGGGTTTGTAAGTTTTACATTTCTTTGCTCTGATAAAGTTCTTGACTGAACTGGCAGGGTGTTTTGGGTCATTGTCCTGATCCAATATGAAGTGCTTTCTAATGAGTTTGGTGGCATTTTCTTGAATATTGGTAGCCAAAATGATTTTGCACCCTTCCAAATTCATTCTGCTATTGCCATCATACATTAAGTCATCATTAAAATGAAGAGATCCTGTTCTAGAGACAGCCATGCATGCCCATGCCATGACGCCACCTCCATTGAGCTTTACAGATGAGGTTGTATGCTTAGTATCATTTGCAGTTCCCTTTTTTCTCCACACATTTTTGCTTTCCAATCACTTAGATAAAGGTTCATCTTTGTCTCATTGGTCCATCAACTCAGTTCCAAAACTCTACTTGCTCACATTTGTGAAGAATCTTGCCTTTCTATTTTGGTGCTGATCAGAGCTTTGCATCTTGCTGTGTAGCTTCTGTAATTCTGTGTATAATTCTCCTGTGGACTGTAGATTGACAGAGCATCACCCTAGCTTTCTGGAGGTTGTTGGTGATTTTATAGACATGTATTTTAGGGTTCGTTTTCACAGCTTTTATGATTAGTCTGTAATCAACTACTGTTGTTTTTCTCAGCCGATCAGGTTGACGTTGGATGCTGATGTCACCCGGTAGTTTCCAAACTCTTGATTTCTCCATGCCCTTTGATTTCCTATAGTTCTTATTTACTTCTTTTTTTAGCATCCAAATTGCTTGCTCTTCTTTCAGAGTCGGCTGCCTCGTCTTTATCCTGGTTTGTGTGTGTCATTATCGAATGCAAGACTTAAAATGCAGAAGCAATTGATATAACTGATAAGACACGATAAGACAACTTATGGAGGGCACTCTATATATAGTCTTAATGTGTATGTTGAATTATACTTATTGCTGTATATATTAACATTTTTCTCAGAGATTGAGATATTAGAAATTCTATAAGAAATGTGTCTTTATATTTCTTAATGACCCTGTTTGTTAATCTTGTAATATTAAGAGAGAAGTGAGCAGCATAAAAAAATATTGTACACACATTTGAGGGAATTAATCTCTGTTCAACAAAGAGATTAGATAAGAAATGTTATGGCAAAATTTGCTCTGATACATACAGTAATAGTGTATTATTAAATTAAATTGCAGTATCGTTAAGAGTCCATTACTCTTATTCTCATGATTGTATGAACAAGGATGACTCTTTGATATATGACTGTTAGTCAGTTATTAAATACAATGACTCGTAAAATTGGAAAGCAGAGAAAATGAGTATGAGAATTCTCATGCTAGAGAATTTATGAAAAAAAATCCCTGTTTAATTTTAATGTTTTATCCTTTAACTTTTTCCCTGACAGAAGATAAAATGTTGCTTCAGACCCTGTGAATAAAACCGTGTCCCCATGCAGTGATGTTGGAAGAGATGCCTCTTACCTGACTTCAAATCATTATGCACCTTTTGATTCATCAACTATATTCATAAAAGCATTGTTAAGTAAGTCATGATTTTTTTTTTTTTTTTTTTTTTTTTTTGAGACAATATAATTGTTCACCATCCCCAACTTGAACCTTATCCTTATCCCCCACCCAGGCGGCGTATGAGAAAATAAGTAGAAAAAGCCTTTAATATGACCAATTCTGTCTATTCATCCATCCATCCATACTGTATATCATTCTATCCATTCTTATTCCAGTTCAAAATCAATCCATGTCAAAATGGATTTACTTAAAATGTCTTTGTGTGAAATCATTTTAGTAGATTTTTTCCATACAATTATCTTGTCAACTCAAACTTCAAGAGAAAATTAAGAAAAAGTCAAGGGATTCAAGTTCATGTGCCATTTTTCATGGGAATAAATGTCAGGCTCCGTGCGTCAGCCTTGAAATGTCACTGAAAAACAGTATAACCACTACAATTACAATGTAACACATGTGCAATCTCCCATTCCATTCTGTTTATCAAACCATTCTAGTTTAGTCAGTGAAATCAGTGCAATTATGTGATGGTGTGACACAGTTGATGAAGATGTTGGACGGAAACCAAATTTTGGAGATGCAAAACTCTCAAAGAAGTGCTCAATGAGCTTTCAGCACTGTGAAAAACAGGGTTGCTCTCATACGGCTGTCTACTGTAAGCATTTTATAATTTATATTATGTATTACAGACCACTATTATAATGCTCTAGTCAATCTTACCGCATAATTAATCTGACATGCTGCAGACCAAGTCCATCAATACAGAAATATCCAAGACAGTAGGAACCACACATGAACTGTTGATGGTCACTGGATTTGTCTTGGAAAAGAAAAAATGTATTTGGAAAGGTTGGGGGATTTTCTCCTCCTATTTTACTTAGCTACATCACAGAAACTACTAGACTTTTCACACACATTTCACATTTACTACAATTGTTTTTATGAATATTTATTGGCACACAGTTTAATTCTTTCAAGAACATAATCTCTTTAAGAGTTCTCACTTCAAGTATAGCTGCATGCATGTAAATGTAACGGAGGCCAGCGAGTAGTGCTGTGCAGGTAAACCTCACTCCCCGATCTCAAGAGACACACTAGCGACAGACGCTAGTGGCTGTAGCCATTTAGCCTCCTTGTTAGTGCGTCCGCCTCCCATGCCGGAGACCCGAGTTCGAGCCCCGCTCGGAGCGAGTGCGAGGAGCGTCAGAGAGGACCCGGGTGAGAGGGGTTACATTGGTGCCGTGACCCGGATGGGAGTGAGGTTTAGGGGGGTGAGTGTAACGAGGCCAGCGAGTAGTGCTGTGCAGGTAAACCTCACTCCCCGATCTCAAGAGACACACTAGCGACAGATGCTAGTGGCTGTAGCCATTTAGCCTCCTTGTTAGTGCGTCCGCCTCCCATGCCGGAGACCGGGGTTCGAGCCCCGC
>NW_020525871.1:0-32749 GCF_003368295.1 Carassius auratus
GATTTACATAGCCAATGAGTGTAAATCAAAGATGTTTACCCCACCACAAAAAAAGAAAAAAAAAAAAAAAACATATTTCTTTAAAAGATATTATTTCTTTAAAAATAAGTCTGTTTTACATTTGAAGATTACTCTCTCTTGTCAAATGACAAACCATCATCCATTCTGATGCTCTTCTCTTCCTCTCCTCCTCCTCTCTCACATACTCTCGCAGTCTGACAAAACCTCTGTAAAAACAGTTACCCTGTTACTGCTGAAATTCATGCTTCACACAACACATCCATAGCTGACAAAAATACACCATGCACGCAGGATGTTTGAATCAGTCAGCAAAAGATGCAGTGCTGTAATTTTAGTCAAGGCCATTTAGTGTCCAACTGTTGACTAAATATATTCTGACTTTGTATATAAAATAGATCTATTTTTATGTATACATTTGTCATTTAAATACTGGTGCGAATGCACCATGTGCACAATAATTGCAACCACATCCTCATGCACCACCAAACCAAAATAATGGAGAATAACAGCAGATTTCCACAAAAATCCCCAATTAAGACAGCATTTCAAAAATCACATTTTCAGAGGTAAACTATAACACTGTTACAAATTCTTAAAGGCAACCATCTTTACATTCGCGTTTATAACCATTGGGTCCACCTGAATGTATTCAACACAATTAAGCAGGCATAATACTGAGACAGGTACCGCTCTGCACGTCAACTTTAGGGGTAGTGTGGGGTTTGGGGGTTAGTGGGCACAGTCTCAGGCCGTGAATATTAAAGGTGCAAAATGTCACAATTAGTCATTTAAAAATAAATAAAATAAAAGCCATGCATTTTGCCCTAGTACAATGTAAAACTGCCTATCCTTCAAAAGAAAACACACACACAATTTTACAATAATACCTTAAATATATTAAATCAAACCACGCACTTTAAAAAAAAAAAATCTTGAAAAATTATAAATCTTACAGTTCAAACTGTTACGTGCTGTTTTTCAAGTTTGATTTTAACATTGGATATTTTCGTCATCCTTAGCTACAGGTGCAGAAAATAAAGAACACAACAGAAACAAAGACAAACAAAAAAAAGTCAAGACAAAGTCGTTAAACCAGTACCATGCACAGGCATGTCATAGACGAATCTCCTAAAACAGGAGCAAGAGATGTTAGACAAGGCTGTAGAGATGGGTTAATGGAATAAGACTGGCAAGTGACCCTTTTCAAAATGTGCATGGGTGTTTCGAACCAAGCGGAAAGTGGACACTGGTACACACTCCTGCTGCCCAAACACACTGGCAACCCGCTGCACATCTCCCTTTAAAACGTCAGGTGGTAAAATAGTAAGGCAGCTGTTCGCTTCCGTCAGCTAAAAGTGCATCTCCGAACATATCCAGTTAAGTCCCCCCATTCCACCCCTCCCCTTAAGCAGCAGGGTGGACATGCACTTGACTGGGTACGGCTTGGGATCAGCAGATTCTTTTTCTTTCCCAACGACTGCTTGCTTCAGCTTTCAGAGCCCAAGCGAGTCACAAAATCATCGCCAGAGGAACTGGGTTGGCTCAAGCCGAATGGTCCGGGTTTCGTCTTTCTCCCATGATTTGCTCTAATTCCAGTCATCCAGTCCTTTGCCTGTTTCTGAGTCTGACTGGTGCCATTTTGTTTTAAAGGCCATTGACGCAAGTGCGGAGAATTATGGGCCTATGCGCTAGTTTTCATGAGCTCACTGAAGGGTCGAAACAGTTAGAGGGTAAGTAATATGTTGAATAACATTCAGGCACAGCTGCAATTACATGGCAAGAGTAAGGTAGACTACATTAGTTGGTGACTGACATGGGGCAAAGATCAGGGCCGAAATCCTCCATCTGAGTGCGAGAGTCTTACCTGAGTTTTAATGTGCCATCAAGTGAGGAAATTAACAAAAAATAATTGCCAGTCCAATATTATTCAGCATCACTAGTATGACCAATATTGAGTTGGGACCCTGAAGAACCGGCAAAAAAGACAAAGCTGGAGGTTAGCAATTGAATGGCACCCGCTCTTCATATAGCATAATAAAAATACTAGGCATGCACCAATATTAAAATTTTTTTATTTAATACAAAAAAGCTGATTACTACTTTCAAGGCAATGGCCAATATTTAATTTATATGTTTAAATATAAAATAATTAAAAAAAACATTTTGAATTATGCACCAATATTCAAAATTTGAATTTTAGTACCAGACAAAGCTGATAATTATTTTCATGTAATGGACAATATTTATTTGATATGTTTAAATATAAAATAAAAATATAAATTTAAATTAGATACTAAAAACTAAAAAACACCATTTATATAAGCATGCATGATTACAGTATATGAATACCATACTGTTTGATTTTTCCATTATTAGAAATGTTCAGATTTATTAGTATCAGTCAATACTGGATATTTAAGTGTGCAGGATCATTTGAATTATTTACTTTAAAGGTGCACTAAGCATTTTTTGATAAAACGCTTCTTTAGACCACAGTGTCGGACCGAGTCCCAAAACACACTTGTAGCCAATCAGAAGTAAGGGCCATGTCTTGTAATAATGGAGAGCACTCAATTTGAGTGCAGATGGACATTGGCAGATTGACTGAAGATAATTATGAGAATCGGAAGATAACAAAAGAGGAGAATGTCGGAGAAACAAAACATTAAAAAAAGAAGAGTTATGATCAGGCAAGAGGTAGGACCCAAAATAAATACTGAAGCAGCTTTCCAGCGGTGGAGAGAACTCAGGGAGAGGGAAGGCCTAGAATTGGACACCCAGGTTGCATTGTTTCTTTGCGAGTAACTTTGATTTAGCATTGTTTCACACATCTTATCTGTGTTGGCTTTTGTTTGAATATGCTTGTGTCATCTTCACTTGTTTCCGCGATCGTTGTTATGCCAGGGTTGTGTGGGCACAGAGATATAAAAATAGGCAAATTGTTTTGGTGCTTTCAAATATCAACATTATTTGGCAAAAATTGCTTAGTGCACCTTTAATAGTGCACCTTTAACACTGTTAAATAAATATATAATTTAGAAATCTCATACTTAACATTATAATGTTGTGATGCCTCAATTCATGTGTAGCACTTAAAATTATTGATTTTTAATTTAATGTAATGTAATTTTATATTATTATATATACATTAAGAAAATATAGATGATTATGTATCTGTGAATTATTATTTTTTTTTTTATTGTGAAAAGAACCTAGTCATATTACATATTATATTGATAGTGCTAAACACAGCTAAATATAGTAATTTAACAGATAAATGTCATGCATGTTGATGTTGCAGCTACTTACTGACTCCTCCTCAACAATGTCAGTAGTAATTTCCATGCTGGCTTTCTTAGTTTCTGCTAGGCTCTTTGGCTTCAATGATTCCTGTTTCTTCAGTTTGGGTTCGGGTTTGCTCTCTATGGCCATTACTGGTTTGGGGGTCGGTGCGCGGTATTGCTTTGCAGCAGGGGGCATCTTGGTGTGAGCAGTTGATGTGGCATGGTGTTCTTCATCCTCTGGATCATCAGGTGGCATCATCACCTCCGCCTTCACAAAGTATCCGTGATATTGGGAGTGCAGCTCACCATTCCCAGGGCTGGAGGCATTGGCGACTGGCGCCGGCGGCTTGGAGGGTTTGGCTACCGGTACTACTTCCTGTTTTACCTCCTGTTTTGTCTGATATCCTGGAAGTAGCCTTGGTGACACCCACTGCCAGGCTTTCGGCAGCAGGGGTCTTGTTTTCCTTGATGGCTTTTGGGGCACTTCTGTTAAAGAAGGGCTTTTTCTTGCTGAGAGGGGGAGAGGGAGGTGGTGTGGGTCCCGGGCTTTGGGAAGGGGACTGGTTTGGGGTAGTGCCTTTGCGATAAAAGTGCGGACTTCCTGAAGGTGATTTCTCTTTCTTTTCTTCTGGTACTTCTTTAATCTCGATAGGCTCACTGGAAAACCTTTGCTTGATATAGTCAGGACCTTAAAAGGGTATAAAAAAATCAGAATTAGTTTACTAAATATTTTTACATTTTATATATAGATATTAATTTTTTATTTTATAAAATTTTATACAGTCTGATTCTAAAAAGAAAAAAAGTAAAAAGATCAAATGATTACTGCCAGACAAAAAGACCTTGATGCATCTAAATCTGGCTCAAATGCTTAATACCCAGAAACAAAACATCTCAAGAGCGCTGCTTGTGAATATCAAGCTCAGAATAAACTGCCAGCACAACAGATGCAATTTCACGTTTTTTACAGTCTCAGTCTCTTAGTGTTTATGCAGGGGACGGACATTAAGAACTTTGCCACTTGCTTTATGATTGAAGTCTTAGCTTCCAGTCATTCTCCAGATTCTCCAGACCATGGATATGGCCTCGCAGCTGACACAGATGGGCTTTCTAGAACTTGCACTGGACTGTGCCCAGGCCTAGACTACAAATAAATCACACTGTTTATCAGCCTTTTTAAAGAGCTAAAGTGCAGAACAGCTCGTCTGCAGAGAGTCTTGACACCAAACACTCTCAAATAAAATGTGAGTACATTTCAGAAAGAAAACTTTCAGTCCACATTGATCCCTTGAGTAAGTTGAGTTGACTCTTTGTTGACGCAGAAAAGGTATTTTGATATTTCTAGAAGGACAAATGTGAAGTTATGAGCCTGGTGATTTTTATAAAGTCTGTAGGATTGAGGATCTTTGACCTTTATATTATAATTTGGCTTATATACAAGTAGCAGCAGCCTAATTATTGTGAAATAAAATCTAGATTGTAAACAAAAATGAGTGTCTCACTAAAATAAACATTTGTCATATTTATCCCAATCCCCAAGACATAATTTCTTAGGTTATTTTAAATAAAATGGAATTAAACTTGACTAGTCCTAGGTAATGTTTCCCTAAATCATGTGCAGACAACCAAGGTTTTGAGAAATTCAGAACTGAAAACCTGACTACATTTCACTTCATGAACTTGACTTTAAAATTAAATGTATGGAATAACTAAAGGGACATGGTTGATGGGGAGGAAAAATTCAATTCCAATGTTTTTTTTAATTTGTGCAATTCTTTTGTGTTCCCCAGAAAAAAAAAGAAAAAAAAACTTTGCATTTACTCATAAAATATTTTGAGGGTGGATTCACGTGTCCTTCTTTATGTTTGAGTTTGAGTTTGAGTTACCCTTTCTGGATCATTTAAACGGGGGCACCGGGCACGTAACAGATGGAATAAATAAATTTAATGTAAATCTATCTGCAGAGATAATACTTCAATTCGGAATAATCCCCAAATCCACAGGTAACAGATTTATCCTTAACAAATAAAATAAACTGACATGCTACTCAAGCTGGTAGCCCTGTTAGTAGAAACTTTTGACCTCGTTTAGAAAAGTGCATGTATTTCATAATCTAAAGATATAGAAAAAAATGGTTATAATTCACAAACAGCTACCAGAGTTGTAGGGATTCAGCACTGTGATTCTTTGCATCCACCCAGCAGCTTTAATCCCACTGAGGTTGTGCTGTCAAATCCGGCTAGTGCGCAATTATCTGACAATTGAACTAATGTAATAGACAATTATTTATATTATTTGTTTATATTAATTATTTAGGAAGCAACAGGGATTCTGCACATGACATAGTAATCCACAATATGTAAAATATATTTAGATTCATAAGCAAGACGTCACTGGCCAGCCATGCAGACCTGCGTTTGAGTTGGGGGTGGAGATTTAAGGATTCCACTTGGACCATTTAGGAATTATCCTGAAACCATTTGGTAATGTATGGACAAATGCCAAAGGCATTTTAAGGCTTTAACAAAGCTTTATATGAGCAGAAAAAGGTTGAAGAAACTGGCCCTTACTGAACTGAGGTTAATGTGATATTACAAATCATAAATATATATCAAATGTGACATTCTTCACCAGCTTGTTTCATGTTGGTAATGCTAACGTATCAATTGTTTAGAATAAAAATTCCAGTCTACAACACACATTTATAATTATTGTGCCTGATGGTTTTTTTTTATAATTTGCAGGAATTAAAATTAAAATTAAATTGCAGTAATTTATGCAAATGATATTCCTCCCCATCACAACTCATTTGCAATTGCATCTGCTCTCTTTGCCTTTGCTTGACAGGGAGGCAAAAAAGAGACACTTGACCCAGACACAAAGACAAGGACACAAAGGGAGTAATTAGGGAGGGGCGAAAGGGCATAGAAAATGCGTGTGAGTCTGTGTATGAGCGTGTGCATGAGAGGAAGCGGATGTGCACGTGGGTGATGGGATACCTGGTTGATAGAAGTTGGGGGACAGTTCTCTAGCCACTGCTCTGGCGATATCAGAGTCCTGGCTGGCAGACAGGGCCGCCTGGTCAGCTGCCTCTGCTTTGGCCCTGGCGTGTGCGGTTCTAGGTAAAGCAAAGAGACAGAGCTGGAGTCAGACAGCTTGGATGATAAGATATGGGAACACTGCTCCTGGCACTATCAGTCACCACCACTGCAGTGGCTGCAAGTCTATTGTGCCACTCACAACAAGCACACAAAGATGCATTCATTAACAGAAGCTAAGGAACAAGTTACTATTCTGTGTACTGGTTTCATTTTCCTATTCACAAAAAAGCTATAGTGCTAAAAATAGTGCAAAATGTTGGCATTAATCAGTTGAAAGAGTACATAATTGTCCTCTGTCAATCTGCAAACATCTAGAGCTGAGTGACAAATTTATTTGATATACACTACCATTTCAAATTCTGAGGTCCGTAATATATTTTAAAAGAGAGAGAGAGAGAAAAATGAATGCCTTTATGCTGCAAGGATGCATTCAATTGATCAAAAGTGTCAGTAAAGACATAGGGCCCTATTTTAACAATCTAAACGCATAGGGGGTGTCTAAATCCACTTTTGCTAATTTAGCGACAGAAAAATGGTTGGCGCGCCCGGGCGCATTGTCTAAATGGGTTGCCCTATTCTCTTAATGGGTAATGGGTGTTTTTTGGGCGTAACATGCAATAAACCAATCAGAGTCTCATTTTCCATTCCCTTTAAGAGCCAGTTGCGCTCTTGCCATGACGGATTTGCTATTTACACTGCGAAATTTAGCAGTGTAGCCTAAGCAGTGTTTACGCTCTTTAAATAACAAAGAAAAAAACATTGTGCCAGACTTTAGACTAGGTTTGAGTTTTGCACCCATAGGCGCAAAAATGAGTGTAAATGCATTTGCTAATTAAACAACGTGGCGCTGGACGGGAAAATGTGAACGCCGCCGGACTGAAACTAGCAAACACACTTACGCTGTGCCTTGCGTCGCATTGCGCCGTGTGTATGATAGGGCCCATAATGTGAAATGCTCTAAAATATTTCTATTTCACATAAATTATGTTTTAGCGTTATGAACTATTAAACTATTATTATTTTTAACAATTAAACTTTCTATTCAGGAAAAATAAATAAATAAAATAATGAATATAATGGTTTCCACGAAAAATATCAAGCAGAACAACTTTTTTGAACATTGATAATAATGTTTTTTTTAAGCAACATATGTTTCTTGAGGAATAAATCAGCATATTATAATGGTTGCAGAAAATTCAGGTTTGGCATCACAAAAATTAATGACATTTTAAAATATAATCAAATTGTAAAAATTGTTAATAATGTTACAGTTTTTACTGTATTTTAGATCAAACTTACTAACCACCAAACCTGTTTACAGTAGTGTATCTTAATATTTTCTTTCAGATATATATTTTACTTAATAACACATTATATATAAGTCTTAATGCTCTGAAAAAAAAAAAAAACTTTTTTTGTAGGAAACTTTAAGAGCATTAAAACAAATCACTGAAATATCCACAAAAATGTATGCCAACTTCAAAACCACCATATAAATATTAAATACATATATAAATATTTAATATACTCAATATTTAATCCATAAACTTTTAAATATAACTTAGTATTTTGTATCAACCCAACAAGGCTTTAAATAACCCATTGGACACTTGTTATGTTCACATGAGTGAAGAAAGAGTACAGATGTATGTTACAGTATATGGTATATAGGGTCTACAAGGGTATAACTTCATATATTTATATACAGATATGCAGTGCCATGAGTACTGCAAGACCATGCAAACCTAATTTTAGTTTTTTTTACATTTAGCATTTAATTCTGAAAATTTTTGTTGGGTTACTCACTCCTTTCAGTAAAACTAGACCATTCTTCTTTTACGCAGTGGCCTACTTAAAATTCCCATCACATATGCAGAGTAAAATATGAAAATCAGTGCGATATTTGTTAAACATTTAACTAATACTTTTTTTTTTTTTTTGCCTCAAACCATGCAGTCTGAATGAAGACATAATTGTCAGCTGGCTGTCATGAAACATTCCAGACAAAGTATCTTTCGAAGTCCATCTACATTACAACTGTTATGCTAAGCTTGCTTTTAAAGGATCATAGTCTTAAACTGTGGGGAGGAGCTGTATTCATCACATTCTAAGGAGAGCTATGTGAATAAGTATGTAATGGTGTGGTGGCACTAACACAAATATACTGAGTGTCTGGTGTTCATATAGAGCAAAAGTAGCCCAGTGATAACAGGATTAATGATTTATTATGTTTCAGCCCAAACCAGCTCCTGAAGAGATCCATCTAATTCAGGGGTTCTCAACCATGGTCCTGTAGGGCCACCGTCCTGCAGAGTTTTGCTTCAACCTTGATCAAACTCACCTGCCTATAGCTTATAATAATCCTGAACATCTTAATTAGCTGTTTCAGGTGTTTCTGATTAGGGTTGCATCTTAAATTTGCGGGACAGTGGCCTTCGAGGACCAGGGCTGAGAAAGCCTGATCTGGACTTCTGTAGCCAATGAAACATGTTACAACTAGGTCTCAAGAGCTATCAGCTTTACTTTTACAGTTATGCTACTGTTCAGAAGTTTAGGGTCAGTAAGATTCTTAAAAAGAAATTTCTGCTGCAAAAAGTGGCCGTTTTGCCATTATGGAAATTAATTACATTTAAAATGTATAATGATTAAATATAATTATAATATTATGACGTTTGTGTTGCACCAAAAAATAAATATATAAAATCCGATAGGTTTTAAATTAAATGAGGTTGGGTGAAATTTTTTTGTTTTTAGTAAACTATCCCTTTAAATATATGACTTTGAATTCAGTACACATCCTTACTACTGATTAGAATTCCAAACTATTTTAACCTTGTATTATATTCCGAGTCAATTTGTTCCATTTAGATTTTTGAGCTTTCGGAACTTCCAGTTAAGTTGTGATTTTATTCTTGATATTTTACCATAAACATGCATGCAAAGTGAGGATGCTCTGATGTGTTTTGAAGTGCACACAAATAATTTTCTGACGATTTTGATGTTTGCGGGTCAAATTGACACACCTTTATTTTTTTTTCAAGGCAACTGTTCAGACCCAAGTTAAATATATTTCTTGGGAATATGTTGTTATGTTGGTGTTTTGCTACCCTGGAAAGGGAGAAAAATATGAGTTTTTCTCATTATTTTCAGTGCTGAAAAAGACTTTCTCAGACTCAGATGGTAAAAGTGAGCTATCATTTATATTGTCAATGTATATGAAATACTATTTAACTTATCTTTTTCTTCCAAAATATTTTTTTTTCTCATTTAGGGCCATGAACATGTCTAAAAGAGTTGTGCTCCAAATTTGAAGTTGATATAAAAAAAAGAGGTTCCAATGCAATTTTGTATAGATGTTATACCACAACTTGCCACTGGTGGCTTTCCAACGATATGTATTTTTCAAGATTATGAAAAGTTTTGATTCTAAAAGACCATTATACTACAAGCATGGCTCCTCTAAACACACAAGGCATATATAATATTAACACAGTATTAAGAGAGCATCTACATACTATTTGTCAGCGTTTGTCCCTAGGCGTTAATGGACCTAATGTGATATTCTTTGGAGTCTGAGCCAAAGAACATCTCCTAGGCGACAGATGGAGCACTTGCATAAATTCTGAGGGTTTTAATTTGGCAGTGTCTCCTCACATTCGCCCACTCTATCACACACAAGAGCTCAGATAAAGATGTGAAGAGGAGCACATCCTCCCTGCTTGAGCCCACAGCGACTTGTCTTGATTCTGATCTGTCCAGTTAGCCTGTACAAATGTATATTTCTGTACAAATTCTTACGCTGCTAGTTTATATAATGTTTTCAGTGATATGTCGGACTCCACTGATAACTATACAAACATTCTAGGGCTGCAAATCATTACAAATATTTAAGCATGATTAATCTCGTATGTTTTCTTTAGTTCAAATTCCATGTTTCTCAAAATGAAACAACACAAAGCAGTGAAATAGGAAATCTATGATGTGTAAGACGTTTTTTTGTTATCTTCACTGGCCCTCTGCAGCCCTCTAATGTACTGTTTGCATTAACATTTCTATGAATGACAGACAGCATTTCACTGGTGTGTGATATTTGACTTCAATTATAATTCAATTCAAAGAATGTTAATGACTCTTAAAGGGTAAAGTCTAGTTTATGTCTGATTTGTGAAGAAAAACAACAACAACATGTCTTTCTACAATTACTGAGAAATGCTTGCTGTGTTGTGGACTTTTTGGTGGGTTTCCAAAAGGCACTGTTAGCCAACTATGGTCACAAGTTCCGCTGAACTCTAATGATAACAGCGGAACTGTGGTTGTAGTTGCTTTTGGGAAATGCACCCCTGATCAGTTTCAGTCAGCTCAAAATGGTCTGATTACTTTTTTTAGAAACCACAGAACAGAATGAAAATGAATAAATGTGTTAACATTATTAAACAACAATCAACATACACTACTATTCAAAAGTTTGGTGGTAAGTAAGTTTACTTTTGAACTTTCTACTCAAAGAATCCTGAAAAAAGTAAACGTGGTTTCCTCAAAACTGTTATCAAAATTGATGATAATAATACATGTTTCTTGAGTACTAAATCAGTATATTAGAATGATTTCTAAAGGATCATGTTACACTGAAGAATGTAGTAATGAAAATTCAGCTTTGCCATCACAAGAATATAATCCCATTTTCAAAATATATTAAAATAGTAAACTTCACAGTATTACTCTTTTTTACTGTATTTTTCATCAAATAAATACAGCATTGGAGACATTTATTAAAAAAAAAAATTTAAAAAATCTTACTGATCCCAAACTTTAAAGTAGATATAAAGTAGCGTATAAAGTAGATTACCATAAAAGGAACAATCCTCTACATAAACTGTTGTTGAGGACAAACAGAAGATTAAGATGGTTATCTGTTCAGGTAATCTCATCCGTTAAAGCCTTGACCAGATAAGCAGGATGCATAAATCTCACATATGAATTGTGAAATCAACTTTTTACAAAAAAATGAACCATGGTAAAGTTTGCACTAAATTATCATAGCTTCTATATTCTCCTCAAGAAAGTATTAAATAAAATGGCAAATAAATTCTTGTATAGAGATCACTTTTATAATCTACACTCATTGTAGCAACTCCAATATTTTGGCAGGAATTATGATTGCCACGGTACAAGAAAGTCAGTGCTGATAGGATATATACGTGCACACATACATGCAGCTCTAAACCGGAGTGCTCTAACAGATGATAACAGGACACAGACTGGCTACTGTATCAGTGACGGCTCCAAGACTATATTCTTGTCAGCGATTGAGAAGCCAACTCCTGCCTTGCCTTATTTAGTCAGGCTCAGTACTGGCACACAGTGCACACATGTGTGAGAGAGCACAGACCTGAGACCCCCCACCCCACCCCGCTTTTTTTCAAGACTCCTTCAAGGCAATCCAAAGCCTTCTCAGACTCTCCACACATTCCCTGAACCCTCCCAGTGGTTATCACGTCTCTACGTAACAATCTTCAAAGACACTGAGAGATATTTAATTCATCCAGCAGCTCTGGGACATATTACTATTTCATTAGCTACATGGACTGTGCAAGCTCATTATAGCAGCTTTCATTAAAATTCATACTCATTCAGCTATCAGAAGGAAGCTCATGGTAATGAATGAACAGGACAAGGACACGGTTTTTGTGCTGACAGAAAAAAGTAAATAACTGCATTAATAGAGCAAAGCAAAATGCTTCCTAAGTAAAAAGCCCTAAATAAAAAAACCTGCATATGAAAACCAAAATAAAGAATTACATAAGGAACAGTTCAATTAAAAAATGAATAATATATCATTAATTAAATTTCAATTGACTTTCTTTCACAGAACACAAAAGGAAGCATAACGGTGTAAGGTGGTGTCTCCTGAAATTATGTTTGATGAACAGACCAACATTTAGGCCATTATTCATTGATAATCATCAGTGAGTTGTTAACCACTAAGATCAGATCAATGATTAAGTGAGCTGAACTAGAGAACCAGATCATTCTGATTCATCATCATCAGTTCTGCTTTCTGAACTGATTGATTAAAAAGATGATTCATTCTCAAATCTGATATCACTACTAAACTCAGGCAAGATGGGGTGAATATAAAGATTTTCAGCATGCAAGTCATGTAAAACATTTTTCTGATGTTTTTTTTTTTTTTTTTAGCAAACCTCAATCCTCATTCACACATATTACAAATATTTGGCAGGATATTCTATATTAATATATACATTGAATACTGTGTGTTCCACTGAAGTTTGGGACAACATTAGGATAAAAGTAAATTATGATGAAAAGTTTAATTTTAGGGTGAACTGTTCCTTTAACCATGATATTGTCATCCTAACTACTCTCCAATGTTGATAAAAGGAAAAAAAGGTCTAAGGAAAAGAACAAAAATGAATATATTGAAGGAATATTAATACTAAACAAGTGAGAAACTTCTCCTACACAAGCACTAGCACTAGCACTAGCACTAGCATATAAGCTCACATGTACAAGAGTTAAGAAAAGAGTTTAGTTTCAAGAATTTAGTGATTTTCAGGAGTGGGAAAACGTGTTGTTGTGTTTAGAAATCAATATCAGGCATTTCCTCCACCATTCCATGTGTGACTTAACCGATAATTATGTGTTATGTATAACACGTATAAAAAGAACCGACAGTAATTCAATCCCAGAGGAATTAAACGGCTTTGCCTTTGAAAACGCCTTTGCCGGTTGATTTACACAAACCACCAAAGTTACATAAGTATCTCCTTTGAGCAAATTACATCTATGTTAAATAACTTCTCTTATGAATGTATAGGCCTTTTAATTGTCATAATGGCCAGGAAAACATAAACATACCATGCCGTTTCTCCAATTAAAATGTTTAAATGATTATAAACATTACGAATGGCACCCGATTCCTCTGTGAGTTCATTCAGCACATCCTGTTGGCCCTGCATTGATTATGTGATCAGTATGAGTGCTATGGCCAGGGGGCATGTGATGGCACTCATGCAAACAGAATATTCAACGGGGCTCTTCTGCACAATAGCGATTTGCCTGGTCACCTCCCTGCCGCGTTTCACTCATTCACATGAGGGCGAATGAGCAGCCATCAATTCCTCTACAGCTTGGGATACAGCATGCAGATCCTATGTTGGTTGGAGGAATGTGAGCAATACTGTTGGTTAGATGAAGAAACTTGCAAGATAGAGAAAGAAAGAGAGTGGGATAAAATGTTGTAAGTATGCCCTTAATATGCAATTGATCGTGTGGTGTAGGATTGATGTAGAGGAAGTATTAACCTTGAGGTGGCAATTTCTACTTTTGTTCGGGCAATGGCAGACGCTCTTATGGCTCCTTCAAGGGCACGGTCCACTTTCTGCTTCGTCTTGGTGTTCTTTAGGGGAATAAGCTGCTTCTTGATGCCACGCACCAAAACGTTATTTTTGTACTTTCCCTCTTCCTTCGTCCCATCAGGGAATATCGTGCACCCGTAGCCGTGGCGTTTGTTGTTTATCCACTCGCCTTCATATTTCATCCCATTGGAGCGCTCGCTGACACCGAAACCATTCCGCTTGTCATTCTTCCACTCGCCCATGTATGACTCGGTGGTGGTGGCATCAACGTTGTCCTCAGCCGGCATGTACTCATCGGCCACTTCTCCATCGCCAAAACTAATGGTGGAGTTTGCATCGCTAGAGCTGATGCGGCTGATGGTGGCGTCGCTTCGTGCCGAACTGCGTTTGCTGGATATGGAAGAACGGGAGTCTGACTTCCTCAGCTGCTTGAGGCTCCCGAACAGCGAGCCCCGTCTGAAAAGCCCCTTTTTTTTGCCGGAGCCCACTTCGCTGTCACTGTGGAAGTTCAGGACGAAGCCGCCACGGGTGCCAGCAGGGCTGTCGGACATGTGGTCGTGAAGAACGGAGCCGTTACTCTGCTCGCTGCGGAGGGAGGCCAGTGAGGTGCGCAGCGGGGAGCGGATGACAGTGGCCATGCCGTAAGGCACGCTCTGACGTACGCCATAGCCGTGTCGCATGCCGCCCATCCACTGGCCCTGGTACGTACCTGACAAAGGGATTAGAGAGACTTTAGTCTAGATATTGCATAACACATAATACAGGGATTACAAAAAAAAAAAGAAAACACCAGAGGAGCTGACATGTCTGGGTGCTTTGATGTTTTTTAAGCATTGTTTCGAAATGTTTTTATTGAAGCGTCACAATGTTTTCAAGCTAATTACATTAAATGATGAATTCATTCAAATGATTATAATAAATAGATTATAAAAATAAGTTATTAAATAATTAATAAATACATTTATTTTTATTTTTTGCATTCCATGAATACCGAAAACAGTGTCATTAATCAAAGACTTTATTCAATATTACCATAAAATATTTTATTCTCTGAATTCAAGAATAAAGACAGTTTGCTGGAAGAAAGCATCAACTCAGTGATAAATCACTTCAAGGACAAGATACCATCAGCAACCATGTTTATAATCTTTCAAAACATAATACTGTTCGAATGCATTGGGTTGGTAGGATTTTACTTTTTAAAGATTTTTGAAAGTTTTTGAAAGAATTCTCTTCTGCTTATTAAGGCTGCTAAAAACTGAAATATTGTGAAATATTATTGCAATTTTAAAAAAACTTTTTTTATTTTTTAAATGTAATTCATTCATGTAATAGCAGGGGTGAATTTTCAGCAGTGATTACTCCAGTATACGGTGTCACATGATCCTTCAGAAATCATTCAAATCTGCTGATTTGGCACTCAAGGAACATTTCTTCTTATTATCATTGATGTTGAAACAGCTGTGCTGCTTAATATTTTTGTGTTAACCAAAATTATTTGATAAATAAAAGAACAAAATATCTTTACTGTCACTTTTATTGATTTCTTTCAAAATTAATAAATAATTAAAGAACTGACCCCAAACCTTTGAACAGTTTTGTATGTCCTCACTATTCAATACCAATACAAGGCAATATACAGTAGACATGCCAATTTGGTCCCCATCTAGGTGAAAAGTTTTTAATCTCACTTTCAGCAAATATCCAAAGTTTTAAAATGCATAAATAAAATAACACACAGACCATAACTAAATAAATTATTGTCAGGCTAGTAATATACAGGTGTAATCCTATCCACATTATGATGCTGAAGTGACGAAGTGAACAGCTCTCCCTCCTATATCTCATATGAGTGCCTGTCAAACCTAACAGCTTCAAGAGCAGAGCCAGCACTATTTTAAAACATGGAAGTAATCGGAGCCGTTGTGAAGTTTGTGACTCCAGCCGACCATAACTCTTATTTATTTACCTATTTATCCACTTATTCCTTATGATTCTGTGTGTGTCATTGCCTCTACAGCAGTAATGCTGGTGAGCTAATATTCCAGTTATAGGGAAAGAGGCAGAATAGAAGCGACTTATGATAAACAGAGTGCAAAAGAGCCTCTGTTTCAGCAGTCCAGCTGAGCTAGAACACTATCTTCAGGATTCTTTGGAGAAGATGAAAGTGGGTTATGAGTAAGCAGTAATGTCTCATTAATTCAACAGTAGGCCCAACTCTCTGACGCCACCACATTTCAAGAGAACTTCATGTTCCTTGCCAAATATTAATTTACCTTGGATTTTAATTTCTTCTTAAAAGACTTAATAATATATTACAATGCAATCTAAAAGTTATTTGAATAGTAATGCTGTTTAATCACTTGATCATGTCATTTAGTTACATTTAATAAAAGATAAAAAAATATATATATACTGGAGGCATCACAAGGCAATACATAAAGATAAAAAAAATCCACAAATTAGTGCTAAAATTATGCTTTTGCTGTCTCAAACTTCATATGGCTCCTATGTTGGTTACTTGATAGAATTATTTTATTTTATTTAATGCACCTTGTGGCTTTCTATTTTACCCATAATACCAACATACATTTAAGTATGTTTGAATATTAATATTATATTAATAAATTATGTATAAACTATGCTTATAAACTTTAAACTATATAGGCGTCAAAATGTCACTTTTAATATTTTTTAACATGGTCACTGTATTTTAAAGTGAGAGTTCACTCGAAAATGAAAATCTTGTCATCTCTCACCCTCAAGTTGTTCCAAACCTTTATGAGTTTCTTTGTTCTGTTGATCACAAAATAAAATATTTTGAAGAAAGTTGATGGTAGCTATTGAAAAAATATTATGTAAGTTAATGGCTGCCATCAAATGTAGGCATTAGCCTACACACATTTTTGGAACAATTAAAAAATAGTTTCTGTGTTCAGCAGAAGAAAGCCATTTATACAGATTTGGTTCGACATGAGTGAATAAATAATGACATGATTCCCCCAATTTTACAATTTAACTTCCATCGAAAGAAGTGACAGCACAGAGTTTCCACAAATAGCACAAATGCTGCTTGCAAAAGAAAAAGGCTGAGACCAGAACTTGTCTACTAGTCTGCTAGAAGAGCTTAAAATTGACATGTTGCAGATGTAACTATTATTAGCCCTGACCTCTTTGAGCAACTTCTGCTGACCAGTCCAGTTATATGCCATACGTCCATACATCAACTCAACTGCATGGACAAACTGCTACATAAATCTGCAGACCATGATTTAGGGGCAAGATCTAGGCAGCAGAAATAACCCAGGTGCTTGTTTGATCTTTCACAAAAATGAAAGGAAAAAAAGAATCCTTATTATATTCTATGCAAAAGGCCTTAGTCATTACAAAACAGAGACCCGATTTCACTCGGCAGCAGCATCACAAACACGCAAGACTTTAAAGAACATTAAATAGGTCAAGTGATGTTTCACTGAACTCACCCCCATCCCCGTACGTCTCGACCCCATATCCATCTTGCAGTCCATTACTCCATGTCCCTTCATACCTGGCAGGTGTGTTGAGACTCTGGCGAACCCCATACCGACCCTTAAATCCGTGACTCCACTCCCCGCGGTACAGCCACCTCCCCTTGGACTCCACGCCGAGCCCGTGCCGTTTCCCCTGCGCCCAGTAGCCCTTGTATGTATTTCCGCTGGGCCAGGTGTACACCCCGACTACCTCAAACCCGTTGGACCAGGACCCGGAGTATTCGCCCTGGCCCTTGGGGCCGGTGCAGATGCCGTGTCCGTGGGCTTTTCCGTCCTCCCATCCACCGCAGAAAGTGCCGCCATCGTCGAAGTCGAACCGTCCGCCCGTCATTCAGATTAAGGACTGAAATTAGAGTGTTTGCGTCTCTATGGCTGTTCGTATGTCGTATGCTCAACAACTACAACAATAAAGCGAGTGTGGTGAATTTCAGACCGCGGGCGCAGTGCTGTGATGCGGTGGTGTCTGCTGGAGATGGCTGAGGGCGCGCATTGGTGCGAGTGTTGGCGGTGAGTGAGAGGGAGGATCGCGCACAGGCGCCGGAGCCACAGGCGCTGACACTGTCGCCGATCCTGGCTCTTTTTTTATGATCCTCTCCCCCCTGTTCACTTCACAAGGGAGGGAGAGAGAGAGAGAGGAGACAGGAGTCCAAAGCCGGGCGTGAGACACCCAGCTGATGACGTCAGTACTACAAGCCCGCCCTCGCGTTGTATGGTTGAACCACATCCCATCGTTTCACGTTATATGTGGGCGAACGATGCAAGTTTATTTATTTATTTATATATATATTTTTTAATCATAAGAAATAGACAGATTTGGATTCGCATTAACATAGTTTCTAAACATCTACATTAAGTCCCTTTGAATAATAGCACATTACTTGTTTTATTTATTACTTTAGATACTTTAAATAGGCAGTGGTGGCCAAAATCATTAGAACACTAGTATTTCACCAGGTAAAAAAAAATGATGTTTTAAGTTGATATATTTTGCTGTAGTGTCAGTAGGAAATATCCGTTTGCATTTTCAAACATTCATTTTGCCATTAATTCTAATAATCCAGTGAGATATTTGTTTGCACAAGGAGTCTAACAACAGCCAGTGCTCCACACTAAATTAAGGGCCAGTATATCTTACCACTAAGAATTCTCTTAAATATAAGTAAAAGTTTTTAGCTAAGAGTTTTCTCTTAAAACATATTTACAAAGCTGCGGAGACAAAACTTTCTTTCACCAATAAAAAGAGAAGTCTTAAATTAGGAGTAAGGGCGGAGTTGACCTGGTTGCTATGGATGATGTCAGCATGCTTACTAACTATTCACACAGTGATTGGCTGATAGTATCTGTCAGAGATTTATTAATGGAAATATTGAAGAGCACAATATTATGTTGCCGTATTCAAATAAAGGTTTAAATAGAATTTTTTTTTGTTAAAGGCTACATTCACATTAAGATTTAAAAATGCAGGATAAGTGTCACTTATTAAACAAGTATACATGCATCTCAATAAATTAGAATGTCGTAGAAAAGTTCATTTATTTCAGTAATTCAACTCATATTATGAAACTCATGTATTAAATAAATTCAATGCACACAGTCTGAAGTAGTTTAAGTCTTTGGTTCTTTAAATTGTGGTGATTGTGGCTCATATTTAACAAAAACCCATCAATTTTCTATCTCAACAAATTAGAATATAGTGACATGCCAATCAGCTTGTCAACTTAAAACACCTGTTTCATGAGCTTTCAAAATGTTCTCTCAGTTTGATTCAGTAGGCTACAAAATCATAGGGAAGACTGCTGATCTGACAGTTGACTAAAAGACAATCATTGACACCCTTTACAAGGAGGGTAAGCCACAAACATTCATTGCCAAAGAAGCTTGATGTTCACCGAGTGCTATGTCAAAGCATGTTAACAGAAAGTTAAGTGGAAGGAAAAAGTGTGGAAGAAAAAGATGCACAACCAACTGAGAGAACCGCAGCCTTATGAGGATTGTCAAGCAAAATCAATTCAAGAATTTGAGTGAACTTCACAAGGAATGGACTGAGACTGGGGTCAAGGCCAAAGTCACTGCACCCATTTACCAATACATTTTGGAACACTTCATTCTTCCTTCTGCTGTCCAGATTTTTGAAGATGCAAAAAAAAGTTGGTTAAATGGCCATGGTGTTGGTGTGCTTGACTGGCCAGCAAACTCACCAGACCTGAACCCCAGAGAGAATCTATGGGCTAGTGTTAAGAGGAAAATTAGAAACAAAAGACCAAACAATGCAGATGAGCTGAAGGCCACTGTCAATGAAACCTGGGCTTCCATACCACCTCAGCAGTGCCACAAACTGATCACCTCCATGCCACACTGATTTGAGGCAGTAATTAAAGCAAATGTAGCCCCTACCAATTATTGAGCACATGCACAGTAAATGAAGATACTTTCCAGAAGGCCAACAATTCACATTTATTTTTATTGGTCTTATGAAGTATTCTCATTTGTTAAATGTGAGCCAAAATCATCCCAATTAAAATTGCCAAATAATTAAACTACTTTAGTCTGTGTGCATTGAATTTATTTAATTCACAAGTTTCACAATTTGAGTTGAATTACTGAAATAAATGAACTTTTCCACAACATTCTAATTCACTCAGATGCACCTGTATGTTCAGCTTATTGTCAGCCTCTTACATGTATGGATGAAACAATAGATAGATTACTATAGATAACACTTCGCTGACAGTTATGTTGAGCAAATTTCATAATAAATTTTGTTGTGACAAAATGGGCTGCCAAAGGACCTTGAGATTTATGGATCTGGCGTAGACTTTTATTGTTTCTAAATTCTCCCTCCAACAGTCAGACCAGTTTAGTTCACAAATAAGTCTAAAATTACACAGCTTACCTTGGCCATAACTTGTGCCACATCATTGTAACTAGTAAAGAAAACAACGGTAATGTTGTCACAACAAAATAGCTGACCATTCTCATGATCAGATGGGCCACGTTTGTCCCTGCTGGATTTATTACAGCTTTAGTGGTGGTAATGATTGGCCACTTTGTTCTTATAACTAAAAATAAATCCTGAAAATGTATCATTTCTCGGCAGCATCAAAGTCATTTACAGGCTACAGAACTGCCAAGACCCACGTGCACCGTCTGAACACATTTTAGCAGTATGTTGCCCTGCAGATTGCAGTATAGACTGAAAACTCAGATGATGTCAGACACTGACTTGCTGAAAGATGAATGAACTTGTGCCATGCAGAAGGTGACAAAGAACGTCATCAGTCCTCAGAATAGAAACACTGATCCATGTGGACAGTACTTTACAACAGTGCTAAAACAATGTATGCAGAAGTACACATCCTACCGCTGGTAAGTTAATTAAGTTAAACAAAACTTAGTTAATAGACTTGGGTGATATATATATATATATATACAGTGGGGATCGAAAGTTTGGGCACCCCTTGCAGAATCTGTGAAAATATGAGTAATTTTCAAAAAATAAGAGAGATCATACTAAATGCATGTTATTTTTTATTTAGTACTGTCCTGAGTAAGATATTGTACATAAAAGATATTAACATTTAGTCCACAAGACAAAAGAATTGCTCAAATTATTAAAATAACCCTACTCAAAAGTTTGGGAACCCTTGGTTCTTAATACTGTGTTCTGTTACCTGATGATCCTCGACTGTCTTTCTGTTTTGTGATGGTTGTGCATGAGTCCCTTGTTTGTTCTGAACAGTTAAACTGAGCAGCGTTCTTCAGAAAAATCTTTAAGGTCCTGCAGATTCTTCAGTTTTCCAGCATCTTTGCATATTTGAACCCTTTCCAGCAGTGACTGTATGATTTTGAGGTGCATCTTATCACACTGAGGACATTTGAGGGACTCAAACACAACTATTTAAAACGATTCAAACATTCACTGATGCTCCAGAAGGAAACAAGATGCATTAAGAGCTGGGGGGTGAAAACTTTTGAACACGATGAAGATGGCCAAATTTTTCTTATTTTGTTGAAATATAATTGTTTTCCATTTAGTTCTGCCCTTCGTAAGCAACAGAAGATACTTGTATGTTTCCCGGTACACAAATTAAGTACAATTTACATTGATCTTCAAATTCCAAAAGTTTTCACCCCCCAGCTCTTAATGCATCTTGTTTCCTTCTGGAGCATCAGTGAATGTTTGAATCTTTTTAAATAGTTGTGTTTGAGTCCCTCAAATGTCCTCAGTGTGATAAGATGCACCTCAAAATCATACAGTCACTGCTGGAAAGGGTTCAAATATGCAAAGATGCTGGGAAAACTGAAGAATCTGCAGGACCATAAAGATTTTTCTGAAGAACGCTGCTCAGTTTAACTGTTCAGAACAAACAAGGGACTCATGCACAACCATCACAAAACAGAAAGACAGTCGAGGATCATCAGGTAACAGAACACAGTATTAAGAACCAAGGGTTCCCAAACTTTTGAGTGGGGTTATTTTAATAATTTCAGCAATTTTTTTGTCTTGTGGACTAAATGTTAATATCTTTTATGTACAATATCTTACTCAGGACAGTACTAAATAAAAATAACATGCATTTAGTATGATCTCTCTTATTTTTTGAAAATTACTCATATTTTCACAGATTCTGCAAGGGGTGCCCAAACTTTCGATCCCCACTGTATATATATGGGAAAAAATTAATGCGAATAGTCACCCCTGTTGTCTATCCATCACCTACTACGCTCTCAATACTCGAATGCAGTGTCCTTGTTGAAAGACTAAATTATTTAATCTAGAGTTCGGTAATAATTCAGTCAAGATTCAGTATGATATTCATCATATGGAATATATCGAGAGACAAAAAATCAAGACAGCTATAATAGACTATTAATATGTGAATCTACAACATTACATTTCTTAATGCGAGTGACGTGAGTTGTATTGCTTCAGTTATTTTATTGCTAAAAACAAAAAACATGCTTTCTGGCAAGTTTTTTCCCCCCAGGGTTGTTTATTGGTTTTCAGCACCAGAAAAAAATAAAATAACAGTAACAAAAATGCACTTGTACCACATAAACAACCAAATAAACGAAATAAAAATTAGTAAAATAATAATAATAATAAAAAAATACAAATAATAATAATAAAAACAAACAAATACAAAAAAAATAGAACCCCTATTAAAAAAAAAAAAAAAAAAAAAACGGAACCCAGCAGGACATTTTACCATAACACACCACAAGATGTCAGTGTGTGCTTGTTCATTTCCCATTGTGCGTGGAATAGCTACACTTTAAATGTCTTCTACAGTACATCTATTTTATGAAGTATGAAAATATATAATTGCAGATTTCCTCTCTTATGCCTCCTTTTGTACGCAGCCATTGGTTCTAAATACACATTCGGTTTATTGCATTTCCGAATGACTATTCCTATCATTTTGAAAAATGATATGACGTGAAATAGGCCTCTCACTGGTTCCTTTTGGGCAAACATAGTTATGATGTCAGTGTCCTTTTCCCTAAACAGCAGCTGTGTTTAAATAAATATGCAGAGACAGAACCACTCCTAAAACAGAGCACAGATTCTTATACCTAAAGCTGCTAGGTTAAGCAACAGAGAATAAATTATATTAAGAACGAGAAAAAAAAAATCATGTCTATTTTAGGAAAAGAATATAGTCATATCTCTATTTTGTTCTAGCTAACTGGAGTTTGTGTGTGTGTGTGTGTGTGTGTGTGTGTGTGTGTGTGTGTGTGTGGTAACAGCAGAACAGTTGAATGATTCCTTGCGTCATAAACCAAACATGATAATTTATAATCACTTGCAAAATGGCATTGGCTTACATGATTGTTCACATCAGGAGTAAATTCGGTTGCATCATGGTTACCCAATAGTTGGCAGCACTGTTATCCAATACAATATTTTTCTTATAGCCATGGCCACCTGACAAAATAAAGCACACCAGCTGGTCATTTAAGACCAGTTTTGTGCCACTCTAGGCAGAAGTTCATGGTGGTTCTCACAAAGGCTGGGCCCTCAGTATTTGTTTGGGGGCTCAGGCTTCAAACGGGAGGGTAACGGAACAGCAAGCCAACAATAATACTTGCTAAGCACTTAGATGGAACAAAGACAAAACCAGGGCTGCCAGTATTTCCCAGAGGCCATTGCAAAGCCAAACTTCATTCCTATAGATAAAGCCATCAGTGCACTCTCTATCAAAACAAGTCTTTGTAGGAGACATGAGCATGCATACCTTTGTGCCTAAAGAAATATTTCTGCAGAAAATGCATTTAAAATGTGTCCACTGCATAATAGACAGGTTAAGAAATATGAAGTAGTCTTATCAAGATATACCAAGACAATTGTACATGCCGTATTGCAGTGGATTTTCCCCAGCAACCCACCGAAGCTCATATGTAAGCCCTCATCAAGGACAAGACGTCAAAAGTCAGGTGCTCAAATAGCTCAGAAAAACAGTGCAAGTGCTTAGCTGGTTTTCTTTCCCTGCAAAAACAATGTAATTGATATTGTACAGCTGGCATGGACTTTGTTATGTGTGAAAGTAAGATTTATTTCTTTGTTAAGTTGGTCAGTATCCATTTGGCCAAATTGCAAATTCATGTGCATGAAAAGTACAACAGAACAGCACAATGCTGCCATAATTATGCACAACACAAAGACAGAATGAAATCTGGTTGGGAAGTGTAGTCGTAAATTGCATTGGATATGTTGCTCCTTATCACACTCCTTTTGTCAGCTTGAAAAACATGGTTGCATGACATCATCTCTTTTTCGAAACTATGATTTCAACCAGTACAACATGAGCTATTGCCATTATGTCAGCTGTTATTGTTAAAACAAGACTTTTTTAAAAGCAAAGTTTGACTGTTAGTTACCCTCTTCCTTCAATGATTCTGGGAAGCATGAGAATGAAATTTTATTGCTCATTTATTAAAATGTATTTTAGTCACGGTTTCATTTGATAGCTTTTGCATGTCATCATATTGTGTCATTCCAGTTGTAGTGGTGGTTGATGATATCGCCAAGGAATAATATTCTGCATTAATAGTTTGAATATTTATAAATGCCGTCTGTTAGTTCTATTTTTGTAGTGTAATTCTATATATGGTCCTGAAAGCTGGTTTCTTTTCTGGCATACGTGTGAATTGAGGAAGAAGAAAAAATGTTGGAATGCAGAAAGAATTGTTACACACGTACACATATCGAAAGGCTCTGGAGACAGATTCAGACATTCACATTTATACATTTGGCTTTAATCCAAAATGATTCAATGCTTTTAATGTATGTATGTTTTCTACTGGAGCAATGCTAAATACATATGGTGTTGTAATGAATCTAAGATTTGAAACAAGTGTCCATATGTTCCTCCTTCACTGAAAATGCCGGCCAATGCCACTTCCTATCTAAACCAGACACTGACCAGCCCAGTGCACCATCACTTTAATCACTGCAAAAAATACAGCTCCTGTTCCATTCGGTCTAGACCACAGTAAAATTCCCTTTGATGCAACATGACATTTTACAACATTCTACATTAGTTTGTGCGTTATTCCACACTGCACACTATAATTCACATTTATTTAAAGTGCTTTGGTTTCCCCTGTGCTGTGATCTGGCCAGAACAGCACCAAATGTGATCCAATTTTCCTTGGTTTTCAACATAAGGTTTAGGGTGGGATTGTCCATGTTCTGAATGTCTTTTTAATGTATATTAGTGAATTTGTTATATATATATATTCGAATTTCAAAGCCACACCCTTTCAGAAGCTGTGAAGGCCAAATCAAGCATTGTTAAAGTAAATGGGACATTAGCCCATGGAAGACTGCTCTTGACAGCTGCTGTTTTCAAGTGGCAGTAATGTTTGTTCATCATGGCATTTTAAAGACTTCATGAAGAATGTAATAGGTCTTCCTCAGGACCTTTACTGTTTTGTTGTTGTTTGTTTGTTTGCCTGTATGAATACTGTGAATTTAGACATAGTGTTTTTGATTGAATCACTTTAATAAATAATTAAATGTCTCACTCACATGACGGCCACTTTATATTCAGAATTTTAAAAGAAAGTAGCACAGATGCTGTTTCTCCATTGGTCAATATATCTGTGTTAAACAAATTATACTCTGGGCCACTGAGTTTACAGGGAATGTCCTGTAGATAAATCTAATGTGTGAAATCCTTTTCCACACTGTTAGACCTCCATTATCTATATCTTGCCAAAAACACAAGATTGCCAAGCCACAATATAACCATTTATTGCTATAAAAGCCACATTATATTTAAGATTTCTTCATTTGATTATAGATTCCCACACGTGGTATAAATTATTTATTTTGTGCAGCTTGTGTGAAACTCAACTTATAAATCATTTGCTATTAAAATCCTGATGTGAAAATCACTGCACTGCATCATGGTGGTCACAAAATGAGAGCTGATATTAAGGTCAACCACTCATATCAGTTTCAACTGTAAGAAGGTACATCAAGGATTACATGTGGACTCAATATGAAACAGACAGTTAATTTGGCTGAGCCAACTACACTGAATCATGACTCTTTTAAAGGAAATATATTAGTGTTAATGAAATTCGGCATAGAGACACCAGAGGATGTATGTTGGTAATCTCCCAACAGTGCTTCATGAGCTTTAAACCCTAGTTATAGACATTAATGTGCTTCATTTGAAATACAGTTGTTTTTATTACAGTGCTCATAAAACTCACGCATTAATAAATAGACAAAAAGTGTATATTAGATTACAATGATGATAAGATCTTCCTATAAACAGTGTAGCACTTTAAGTGAGTGCATTAGAGGTTTGTTCTCTTTGTGTTCAAGAGTGACTCATGATAGTAAGCAAGGTCTTCGTTCACGTTTTTTCATATACAAGCTGTAGTCCAGTTCTTTTATGGAGCACTGAGAGGGTTGTTGTGCTTGCAGTTTCCTTCAGGGGAGAATGGCTGTTTTCCCCTCCCTACTCTGACATAATCTTATACGTCAATAACATGAAAGCAAGTTATCAATTGTTACTAGAATTTGCCTTGTATCTTAACTGTTGGGCTAGTTTCTCTGTCATCTTTGAGTCTAATCTGAGCCCAATTGGTCGTAAGTAAACAATGAGGCAAGAAATGATGTCAGAGATGTTTTGAAATTCTGCAACAGAAGACTATTCCGAGAATATGGATATGTATTTGATTAAGATATCAGATACACAAGACTGCTTGCCATGGCCGACACACTCTTTGAGTGCATGCTGACAAATCCTTTTTTTTTTGTTAAATGTTTTTCATTACAAGCTGTCAAGACTGTCATAGTTTGTTTTCCAAACCTTTTATATTACATGTATTGCAGTGACAGATCCCCTGGACAGACAGTTTAGGATTTGAGTGCAAGAACCCCATTGCACTGTTACATATTGAACGAAATAATCTTGTTTTAGGCCAATAATAGCATGTGTTGTACCATATTAATGCATTGGTTTTGGTTGCAAATCCATTTAACAAATTATTAATGATGTATAGAACTGATTACATTGATTACATTTTTTTAAATTAATACATTTTAATATGAAAGAAAATGTTCAGCTGAACTTTAGTTTAATAAGTCATGTTAAAGATGACTTAATATTGTATTTTTGCTAAACACATGTTCTTTTTTCAACAAAATTGGTTTGAGATCATACAACTGTTGGTGGACTCTGACAATGTTTTGGCACATCATCTACAGAAATGTTGCATTATTTCACAAATCATTTATAACATTAACAAACGGCCACCCTATCTTATGCAACAAAGCTCTCTTAAGAATAAATCTATTTTGGATGATCTTTGATTTTTGTCAAGGAACACATTACCCTGTCGTAGTTATATTACAGTAAGATTTATTTCTTAGCCAATGAACTGACTAATGCCCCAGATATGTGTGTGCCAAACTTCTATTCTTATTACATTTATCCCACAAGTTATTCAATTAAGTAACAGATGTTTTTTTTTTTTACAGAAGAAATATGTACTCCATTTTATGATGCAAATAGATTTTTGTTTGGGTCATCAAGATATTTAATAGAGTAGTTTTGATTGTGTGAATGACCATATAGGACATGGAAAATAATGAAAATTAAATATATAGGTCCAATGCATAAGCACATAGCAAGAGTTGCTATGTGTAATTTTTGACTTTGAATTGCTGGAGAACTTGAAGAATACAAGTCATAAAAGCAGGTTTATGAAAATAATGTTTTAAGGAATACAAACAGTAGTTATTTAAAGAAGTAAATTGACTTGAGTGAACTGGTCCTCTGATTACAGGTTTGTCAGTTGGACGTTTCACTGGGACGGTATTACCTCCTAAACAGGGCACAGGGTAATAAAGTCGTTATTCTTTGACTATGAGCTTCCAGTTTACAAGAACATCATTGGGTGGAGCACACAAATGCTCAGCAAGGTTATGGATGGTTTGGCAGTAGACCTTCTTTTTTTTCTTTCTCCTACTCTTCAGTAATAGCTTAACAGTACATGTCCACTAAATATGAATATGCATTGTAAAATTATCAAATATTAAATCATAAGGTAATAATGGATTTAATCAGCATAATACTAGGCCAACATACATAAAATATGCAAAAATTTTACTACTGGTGAACCGCAGTCTGTGTGAAATGTATACTTAAACTCAAACACAGCCCAAATGATTCATCCAATACAAATCAAATACTGTGCACGGGTGAAAGGAAATTCATACCATTCCAGATATTCATTCACCTTAGTCATCTGGGCCTGTATTCACAAAACGTCTTAAGGCTAAAATTAGCTCATAACTCACTGATTTAGGAGAAAGTTTTACAAAATAATGGGCGTCTCAGTCCTAAATTAAGGACTCTTAAATTTTTGTTTTAAGAGTATTTTACAATGCATTTTAGTGCTAAAATTAGCTCCTAAATCTGTGAAACGTTAGTAGTCGTGAAGAGGACTCCTAAGTCCCTAAACCAAATCTAAACTGTCCTAAATTGGCTGTTCCCAGCAATCTACCTCAGAATATAAACATTTTAGAAACATCTGATAATAATGAGCGTTTAAAAAGGTATCTGTTTTGTTTTGGAGGTTATGCAACTCCAAATTCTTATTGTAATATATTGGCTAGCTGTTCTCACACCCAATTTGGTTTTCTTTTTATGTTTGCATATCTTACTATCAGCCATGATTATTCTACTCTGATAATTAAAAGGCATATTAGCAAAATGTTATTAGTCGCTAGTCGCAGATCCACATGAAGTTGCGAAATCACACAGTCTGTGATGGACAAACGGTGGGTCTTTGTGGTAATATTACATCGGGCAGGACATCCTTATGCTCAACTAACATTCATCGACCACAAATATGGCTTATTATCTGAAATATGTATGTAGTAGCAATTTTAAAGCAACACTTTAAAAAAAGTGTGCAGTTCACTTGTTTGTGTGGACCATGGAAGCCGAACAGTAGCTCACTGCAGGACAGATGGAGGCGCCGCTGCGCTCACTTGCTCTTAAAATTCTTTGTCATTTTTGGTCATACAGATAAGAGTAATAATGCATCTTTTGTATCTTTATAGATTCTATGTTTGTTTGTGTGCACTTAGAACAACAACGAAAAGTTGCATTGTAAAATAATGAAATAAAATAATGAAAGCATCTCGCACTCTTTGAAACTCTGTTGCCTTATTACAGACATGAAAATATACCTATAAAGAGTGAAACTTTTAAATGAACCAATTCAAATAGAAAACAAATATTCTTAGATTAGGCTATTTAATCTATTAGGCTATGTAATATGTTATGTAATCCATAATGCATTTAGGGCGTATACTGCGGATATGATGAGTCAGTGTTGCCGACTTTATCTCTTAAACTGAAAACAGAAAGCACTAGTGTAACAATAAATTATTAGAACGTTAATGCAGTGTACTTGCTGTTTTTTACTTACACATTCATAATTATTATTTGCCAGTGCACTGTGGCAAGCCTTTTTTTTGCCTGTGCTTGAGCGCTTAGACTATGAAGCCAGTTAAAGGATCATTATTATGATTTAGATGGTTTATTAATAAAAGTGCAACTAATAGTCGAAGAATGTTTAAAATTAACGACTACCAGTCGACCGGAAAAAACTTAGTCAAGGGCAGCCCTATTGCATATTGACTAATTGTTTACAAGAAGCAATAGCCTACATACGAGGCTGACAGTTAGCTGAATATATAGCCTAGCCTACTTGTTTAATTAGTGACACAGCCTGCATTTTTAAAATCTTTATTTGAATGAGGCAATTAACATTTTTATTTTTAAAATGTTTATTTGAATATGGCAGCATAATATTGCAATCAACAATATTTCTATGAAAACGTCTCTGACAGAGACTCTCAGCCAATCACTGTGTGCATAGTTAGTAAGCATGCTGATATCATCCATAGCAATGAGGTAAACCCCGCCCTTGCACTTAGCCTAAGACTTCTGTCCATTCTTTCGTAAAAGATGTCTCCGCAGCTTTGTGAATAGGTTTTAAGAGAAAACTCAGCTAAAAACTTTTACTGCTATTTTAGGAGATCTCCTAGTGGTAAGATTAAAATGTTTCGTGAATACGGGCCCTGGCTTCTTGCATGCTGTTTATCATTTCTTACTTTTGCACAGATGATGCCGTTTTCAGTTACTTGTATTTTTCTAAAGTTTCTTTATACACTTTTTGTTGTATACACAGTTTTAGTTTGTTGATACTGAGACGTTACTTTAGTGCCTTTCTGCAAAACTGAAAAATAAGTTTTGTCCATTTTATTAAGGCTAATTGAGGGTATTAAATAGAAAACCTCATCCTGGGCCTTGTTATGCATTGCACACAGAGAATACATCATGCTTAAGTCCCTAGAAGGCTTGCCTTTAAATGCCTATTACACAATATCTTTATTACACTCTTAAAAATAAAGGTGCTTAAAAAGGTTCTTCGCCACAGAAGAACCATTTTTGGTTCCACAAAGAACCATCTCTTTCTTACCTTCTATAATCTAAAGAACCTTCTTTTGCCACAAATAACCTTTTGTGGAAACAGAAAGATTCTTCAAATGTTAAAGGTTCTTTATGGAACCATTTCAGACAAAAGGTTCTATGGCATCATGAAGCACTTTTATTTTTAAGAGTGAAGGCCCAGTGGCGAGAAGACCCGACTGATAAAATGCCAGATATTTCCTTTATTTTACCCAAAAGCTAAACTTCTAACTTAGGGCTAATTACGCTTGGACAGCAGTAAACATCTCCCTTTCTGGACCGAAGAAAGCATGAAGCAGTACACACTCAGTTCCAGAAAACCTACAAATTCAGCAGTTCAGCGGAAGAAGGGAGGAGAGTAGAAGGGGGAGTGTGGTCATATGTGCGTCACGTTGCTCTCAGTCAGCTTCCACCTGCCAAGGAAAACGATATGCCTCTGAAGGGCTTCTTAACTCGGCTTTACACACATGCTGGCAAATGGGCTCTCTGGATTTAAACACTGAACAAGTGTATCTGTATAATGAATAAGAAAATAAAAAAACATATATAATACTAAAACCATATTTCACTGATTTTCCACACCTAAGCTGTTAAATACACTGAGAAGAGTTAGCTATGTCCATTAAAATAACTTATTCTCCACAAAGAAAAGCTATGCTTTATGTCATTTATGACTTTTTATATAGGTTACATTGTAGGCTCTATATCTATATCTATCTATCTATCTATATATATATAATATATATATTATATATATATATATATATATATATATAAACATAGACATAGACATGAATTGGAGCCAGATTTTCACTAGTAGCCTAAGAGTGTAAGATAGTGCGCTGGCCTCATGCTGGCTGGAAACGTGCCGTGTTCAGGTAACCGCGGGTAGCAAAGCACCTTGCGTTTGCCTCTTGGATCCACAGTATAAAAGCCAGATGCAGCAGTGGACAGGATGAGAGATCTCCATCAGGATAACTGAGACTCACGGAGCTGCTGCTTCACCGCACACTCAAACAGATACGAACACTTCAACGGTACGATCTTGATGCAGAAAACTTATATAAACCTTTATAAACTTTTTTATATACTTTATGTCATTTCAATATTTAAAATATGTTTTTCGATCTTTTGTCTTAATAATATAGGCTATATATATTTTGAGACGTAAATGTTCATGGGTATTATTTTATTTGCAGATAATCACTGATTATTGATCCAAAAGGGATGAAGAGCATCAGCTTTTTTACCGACATGCTGCTTCTACTCATAGCCAGTGACGCGAGCGCTTGGATGATCAGAAATGCGACTGAAACGCTCACCGGAACTAATATCACTATCAATAAATCGGAAATGGGGACTGACGGATTAGCATCCATGCCCAAATCGAGGCGAAAACGGTACATTTCGCAAGGTGACATGATAGCTATTCTGGACTATCACAACAAGGTGCGAGCGAATGTTTTCCCACCTGCAGCCAACATGGAGTATATGGTAAGGAACCAACTCATCCCTCTCAACTTTCCATCTTTCCAAAGAAACAATATGCAGCATTTTACCTCTCAATAGCAAAACTATAAAAAGTGTATTATATTGACTTGCGGTGCTGCATCTATATCATTCGACAGCTCCTCCTGCTGGATACAATAAAATGTTATAAAAGCCTATTATAAAAGCCTCAAGCCATTTAATCCCAAAGATAAATTTACTTTTTAGCTTTAAAGGTATTAAAAAAAAAGACTTATTGTACATATATTTTTACAATCACACTGTCTTGATTTAATGTAAACATTTATAACAAATGAGTTTGTGTGTGTGCATGATTAAATGCCGTCTTATATGAAAGACATAGGTATATTAAAAAATTGTAAAAAATAATATTGCATTTTTACCCCACACAATTAACTGTTGTTATATTGTTTTAGGTTTGGATGAAGGCCTGGCCAGGTCAGCAGAGGCTTGGGCAGCCATGTGTATCTGGGAACATGGACCTTCTTACCTTCTTCGATATCTGGGTCAAAACCTCTCAGTCCGAACTGGCAAGTAAGTCTTGCAGGTGAACAGTTGTTTGCTATTGATAGAACTAACTCTCAGATCTTTATTATTCTTAGAATAAAGAAGTATTGTGTTCATTTAATGGCTTGAAATGTCGCTTTGGCAGCATTATCATCCAATTAAGGACTCAAGGCAATGGGCCAGACCAGAACCATGTTTTGGATGCTGTCCAGTAGATAATGCTTTTGTTTTTTCTCTGTCATTTTCTAAATTGCACCCAAATTGTTTCTGCTCCTGCCAGTTACCGCTCCATTCTTCAGCTGGTTAAACCTTGGTATGATGAGGTCAGAGATTATGTGTTTCCATACCCACATGACTGCAGTCCTCGCTGTCCGATGCGCTGTTATGGAGCCATGTGCACACATTACA
>NW_020525872.1:0-25180 GCF_003368295.1 Carassius auratus
TTTCAGGCAAATTTAGACACCTAAACAATTAACACAAACATGAAACATCAAAAACATTGTTTTGGCCAAAATAGCTTTGCTGTAATTTATAAAATCACATAATATAATGAGACAGCTTGCCTCAGTTGATAACAAGCCTCAACATACAAGGCTACATTTGAAAAAGGCGTAATTAGAGTCCAAAAAACATACTGAGTACTAGCACCATATGATAAATAGGCCTGCTTGAGACTTGGCGTCCAATTGCAATGATGTTCTGTCATTGGTTCAAATCACCGGAAATCACGAGCTCGCGTTTATCTGCGTTAATGCCGCCACACGCTTTGATCCTGTGGGACTGAAGTTTGTTCCTCAGTGTGAATGAAACAAACAAATGATTCAGAAAAAACATCCGATAAAGTATCAAGCAGAGCGGCCGTTTATTTAAAGGTAAGACTCTCTTTCCTCGAGACGCTTAGTTTTGTGTCATTAGTTGGCACCTGAGTGTCAACTGAATGTTTATTTGATATCGATGGTATAAAATATGGCTTCCTTGAACGCTTCATGATCTTTTAATCATTAAAAAGGTCTTTTAGTCATTAAGTTTTATACTGCTTTTTTTTTATAAAGATCATACCTACTTATCGTGATTTATTTATTTACTTATTCAATTATGTTAGGAGAGAAACGAAGAACGCAGTATTGGAGAGGTTTCATTATTTGAGAACTTTTCAATTGATAAAATTTTCCAAAGTGGGTGGGGGAACCAAATATAAAAACTCAAAAATTTCTAAATGTTCATACTAAAATAGGCTACATATTTTACAGTCAGCGTTGAACAGTGTGCTAGAAATACTGTGGTAAATGTGTGTTGTGAAAAGTTGCATTGACAGTTTTTGGACTTTGCCAAGTGATTCTTTCAGCTGTTTAGATGTTGAGTTACAGATACAGGATTCCATTATAATTAAAGATGAAGGTGGACAGTAAATTATATAATATCACTCAATTTAATAATAGACGAAAGTGTTGAAATGCAATTTGTACAAAATTATTCTAGCAATTGATAATGTGTTGAAGAGATAGTTGAACCAACAAAAGCCATTTATAGGCTACCGTTACATAAATATTTCTTATATAAAGATCCTTTAAGATTATAGCTTATACACTAATGCTGTTTAAGTATGTTGCTTTTTAAATTCAAACAAGACATCCCTATTCTTATGCTTGTGAATGCTCTTATTTTATAATCTTTTAAGCTTATTAAGAAAACAGACATATTGCTTACGGACATATGTGTTCAGCAGCAAATGCATTTTTCCGGTGTGTTCATGTGATCAAATGAGCAGTGCACGTGAGTTCTTTGGTGCTAAAGGTAAAGCCCATGAATGATTGCAGTTTTTGATGTGTCTCAGTGTGTTTACATCAGTCCATAGGGTCAATAATCAGCTTTCCACTGCCCGGACCTATTCTGTATATGTGGACATGGATAAAGCTCACGTCGACTAAGAGTCTGGCTTTTTTTTTTACAAGTGAAAACTTACTGATTGCACCTTTTACAATATATTTATTTTCTGTATTTATTTACCTCAAGACATGAGTTGGTAAAGGATTAAGCTATTGTTTAAATATTGTTATAGCACGATTTGTCCAGCAGATGGCTGCCTGTCTTAATGTACAGTGGAGTAAGAGGAGAATTGTGATGTGAGCTTTTTCATGTTTTTCTAGTTCTAGTCACTAGGTACCCCATCCATTTTTGTTTGCTCCCTTTAGAGGCTAAATTGTATCTGTGTGTGGGAGAATTTCAATAAAATTAAATTTAACCACAAAATCAATGTAATCCGATACGCCATTGTTTTCATAGCATTTTGTCACGTGTATGTATATTGTAATTTTTTCATCTCATCATTGTGTTTTATGTGTGGATATTGTGTGGAATATGTCTGTATAAGAGGTAAGTTTGGTTACTTGAGCTTGTGGCTTCATTTGGAGCCTGTTTTTGATCTTATTGCATATGAAGTTGTGCAATGATAAGGTTCATAAACGGATACCACTCACACCCACACACCTTGCTCATTTCCTTTTAAAACATTTAAGGGTGTTTCATAAAACGTTTGACAGGAGGCCGAACAGGGTGAGCGTATGAAAGTGACACTGCAGCAGCGTGACCATGTGCTGTTCAGAAATCCACATTGGTTATAAAAGTTCAGACTCCGAGTCACGTCTTCTTCAGCGTTGAGGTTCAGATCACCCATCGAGGCTCTGTGCCCACCTGCAGTCTGATCTGCTCTGGCAGTGAATCGGCATTCACTGCTACACTCCAGGCCAAAGAGACCCATGTGAATCTAGTTTTATGAGGCTAGATGCTTCAATTGATTACCAGTTTGATGCAATATGTTTAAGACCTAACCCATAAAAATATATATATATTTTAAAAGCACGTTGCACAATTCCTTTTTTAATATGATACACTATACTTATGTCTTACATTAATTCTATGCAAAATTATTAATTAACTAGTCTTAAAAAACATAATTTAACCACTTTCGTTTAAATAGCCTAAGCTTAAACTAATGCACAACTCTATTTAATAAATGCAGCACTGTTTTCTCTTTCTCTCTCTTTTCAAATGTATGGTGCACACTGATTTTTTTTTTTTTTTTTATACAATTCATTAACTTAAACACTAGCTACTTTTAATTGAAATAAGCTTTCAAGAAATGTTGAAAAATATTCCATTAATACACTGCACTGTTTGCTCTTTGCAGCTGATGATGTAAATTGATTTTAGTGCTATACAGGATGCAATATCAGTATCCGAAGAATTGATATTTCAAGTTCGATCCATCCATGTATGTTTCCTCAGATCCATGCGTGCGTCTATCTCTGGTACCCTGAGGTTGTTTGATCTAACAGCTGATTCAATCCCTGGGTCTCTTGACCCCCCCACAGTCTATTTATGGCAGATTCCCCTGCAGGACTCAGTCCTCAGGCCATACATGGAGTCCACTGGGTGAGGTTACCTCTACTCGTGTGTGTGTGTGTGTGTGTGTGTGTGTGTGTGTGGTGTGTGTGTGAGAGCGAGAGCATGTGCACTAGCATGACTCTCAGTAGTCTGTCACTCTGGAGTTGTTAGCTGAGCAGGAAATTCAGAATATTGCCACTGTGGATTTTCAGTGACCAGCAGAAGTTCTTCATAGAGATTCCTTGGAATTATTATTATTTTTTTTTATATTTGAACGCTATTTCTTCACGTCCATTGTATTGTTTTTTTGGTAATTGTCCGCCACATCCAAATTTCCCCTCTCTTTCCCCCCCTTCCAAATACCCTTCCCCTCCTCTCCCCCTCTCTTCCCCTTTCCCTCCCCCCTTTTCCCTTCTTCCTGTCTTTCACACCACTGTTATTCCTTTACATCCTTCGTTCATATGGATCAGCATCCTTTGGTTGAGTATGATGGACATCTGCTATTTCTTCACCTCTCATTATTCACAGACTGACCTGCACTTATTACAAAATACTCTTTAGAAACGGTTGCATTTGGACTAGGTGACTTTGGTTTCTACCTAGGAACTTGGGAAGCTTTTCTAGGCACTAACCAGTAAGTACCATGTCTATCTTCCCCCTTTTTTTTCTCTGTGTACGTCTGTGTGTGGCAGCAGCCGTAAGCCCTCCGGCTGAGCCAGCTTTATTAAACCCCATGATAGCGTAATCCCCCTGTGATTCCTACCCCACCCTGATCCACTCCCGCTGGACAATGGACAAGTTGGGAAGCATGCGTGTCTGTCGTCTGTGTCCTCTTACAGCTCAACAGGTATTTTTTGACTGTTTAATGTTCTGCAGATGCTTGTGTAATGTCCTGCGTTTGGTGTTTGTTGTAAGATCTAGTATGGTCTGAGTTTGTATTGGAGTTGATGACGATAGAACTGGGATTTCTACTGAAGCATCCAAAAGAATAATGTCTGTTCGAAACCAGAGTTTACAGAGGTGGAGAGGCATCATGGCACCTCTTGTCAAGTAAGATGCCTTCATCTGGTTGGATTTGGAAGATAGCATAGATGTATGTGCTTGAGTAGTTAGTGGAATAAAAATTGTGTAGTGGAGAAGATGAAATGCATCTGAATATTGTATTTCAACATTTTAATAATTATTTATTTACACATTTTAATTTTCTACATTTTCTTATGTATTATATTTACTTGTTTTCTTTATTTTTTTAAATAAATATATTTATAATATATTACAAGTTATTTGAGTAATATACACCCATATACAAGAGTCAATATTTGAAGTGGATCAAAACCTTTTATTAAAGTTGTCATAAAACCTAAAACCAAAATGCGTTTTTGTTTAGAACTAATTTTATTAACTTTTTTTGATCCACCTCAAATGTTGACTAAATGTATTTTAGATCTCTTAACTTGACATTTATTTCATGTTTGTAAAGCAGTCACTGAAGTTAAGTTGTAGCTATGTTTGAAGCCATATCTAGAGACTTGGAAGTGACATTTTAGTAAGAACCCACCTTACAGCCTTTAGTCATATCCTAGCAACTGCATACAACACAAGTTTTGAATAAACATGTCAAATTTAGATTTTCTTCAGAATTTGAAAGCCTAGTTAAGTTTTGATGTTTGATTTACAATCAAAAGGTTGGAAAGTTGAATAGGCCTTTTACTTGACACTGACATTTTGTCATGATATCATGAGATCCCTGCCCTGTTCTGTTGCTCATAAACATGAAGGTTAGGACTTGCTGTTTCTTGAAGTGGTCTGAAGCTCATCTAGAATCAGCTGCTACCAGCAGGGGTCTGTGAGGTTCGTGCCAACATATGCCGCTATGTCTAATCCTGGCATCGCATGTGTGTTTGTTTGCGATGTCCGAAGGAGCACTCAAAATCACCTGCTTCTGTGGTTGCTCAGATTAACACTACTGTAACAAGCAGTATTTGCTTTTTAAAAGTATTTTAATTATACTGTCACTGAGGTGAGATTCTATTTGCAGATTATTTTTGCTTGCCCTTACCAAAAATTAGTTTTATTAAGTATTCTCAAATAAAGTTCAAGTATACTTTTAAGTATACTTTATGTAGCAAGTATACTAATATCAGTGTTCTAGTAGTATACTTGTAAGTGTACTGTTTTAATACTCCTTGGGACTAAATTAGCCCACTTTCTAGTATATAAAATATACTTTAAGTATAACCGTAGCAAATTTTGAGCACACAACTAGTTTACCTCTATGTTTGTAGTTTGTTCTGCAATTATACTAAAAGTGAACTTATAGGTTTACTGGTAGTTTACTAATTAAATACTTTGTACACTTTGAAGTATAGTCTCAGTAAATTACTAGTTTAGTAGTTTTATTCTGCAAGTGTACTCCGGTTTTCTTTGTGAACTTTACATCATACTTTAAGTATACTACAATGTCTCTTTTTTTGGTTTGAATTTCTATATATTTTGTTGTATGAATATCTGAACATACAAAACATTCAAAGAAAGAACAGAGTATCTGCTTGAAAACAAAAACAATTTATTCTAGCTTCATTTTTTTTAAACACTTTAATGTGGGTAAGTTTCATAAAAAATGAAGAAATAACATTTTGAACTAAAGCTTAAAGACTGAATTGGATTCAGAATGATAATCAAAATGATCAACACCCCAGAGCTTAACTGTATTACCTCTTCATCGGTCGATATTTTATTCCATAATGTTACAGGTTTGATGCTGTTTCATGTCAGATGATCATGTTAGATTACATGTGTTAGTATCATAGACTGTATAAAGACATGGACGTAGTGTCCGTGACATCACTCGTAGACTCCTGAAGAGCGTTTTTGAAGCTCAAAGTGTACAGAGCGGGCCCTCTCCATCTTGACAGAGCGTCACCGCGCTGATTGTCTCCTGGACAATCGAAAAAGGGCAAAAAGGCGGGAGCTGGTTACTGAAACCATGCCCACCTAGCTAGACAGCGGTGACAGCAGTGGCAATCCACCTGTCAGTCAAGTGACCACGCCCTTAATTATGCAGAACTTTAAGGCTTAATATAATTTAAACACATTTTTCACCCCCTCACAAGTTGTCATGAAGGGCAAAATTAGCCATATAGACAAATAATATTTTGCACCAGGCTGTAAACATGTTTTTTTTCTGCTGTAAAGTTGGGCATTTTAACATGGGGAGTCTATAGGACTGACTCCCTTTTGCAGCCACTCGATTAGTATCCGTTCTTTCTTTTATTCCTCACTTGTTTTTTTTTTTTTTTTTTGGAAATTCTGTACAGGATGTGTACTAGCGCCCTCTATTGTATATCAATGAAAATGAGGGTGCTATGAACACAAGTATAATATATATTTAGAATTTTTTTAAGTAGGTCAAGTATACTTAAATGTCATTTGAAGTATATTTCTGATGAGTACACAAAGCCCATTTCTGAGAAGTACATAAAAAGTACTTAGTTTAAAAGTATACTAATAGTACACTTGTATAAACTTATTTTTCTTATGGGTTTGCATGATACTGTGAGGCAGTGCACATATTGTCTTTCTCATATTTTTTGGACTCCGATACATGCATCATGATCTGTGCTTCAGATGACATGCTAATATCCCAGAAGAATGAAGATTGGTCCAGCAGACCCTAAATATGAGACCGCCTAGATCTCCATAACCTCAGTGACTGAAACAGTACCCTGTACTGAAGATGACCTCGTGCTTGCATGCACAGGTCTAGAGAAAGTGTTGGGCAATGTGCCTGAATGAAATGTCAAAAAAGTAGGTACAAATCTGTAAAAAAAAAAAATCTTTTTTTTTTTTTTCTTTTTTTGTGGCTTAAGGATCAACTGGCTTCTTGCAACATGAGCAGAGCACATTTCTGGGTAAATTGCTCAATAAAACCATTCTTATGTGCATTATCCTTACATTTCATTTAGCAGATTTTTTTTCTAAAATGACTAAAACCGACAAATAATGTAGCTAAGTGTTTTTGTTTGTTTTTACATATTTGAACACATTTGATCCACTCATGCTTCGTCAAGGGGAGCCATTATTGGTCAAGCCGTTTCTGAATATGGCTTGCTTTTCTGAGAAAGTGCAAACTAGTTGAGCTCTACAGTGCACGTGTGCTGAAGAATAGACTAAAAGTGGACCTGCTGGATAATAGTATGCAATCTGCAATCTGCACAGTCACTGTGGTTATGAGGCTGGAAAGGGCACTGAGGAGCCCACATACAGTACACGGCTCCATTTGTATTGTGTGTGTGTGTGTGTGTGTGTGTGTGTGTGTGTGTGTGTGTGTGTGTGTTAGGCCTGGAGCCAGACTGTGATATTGCAGCTGTTGAATTAGCTGCACCTGCCCTCTCTGTCAAAACAAACGGTCAGATATACTTTCAATACTTAACCCCTCTGTTTTCATTTTGTATTTATATATACTGCAATAAATGTTTCTTGGTACTTGTTACTGCTGTGATACACCTTTTTTTTCCTTCTATATATTAGAGTATGGGTGGAAGTTGTTTGCATAATAGGTTACAGGGTATACTTCTAACAACTTGATATTACATCCATTTTATAACTATATAATGTACAGTAAAATCTGCAGAAAATCTGATGATATATTCTGGATATTAAATGTGATGGTCTCAATCAGAAGTGATCTATAAAACCTGCAATGCTGAATACTTTTGCAGTGTGTCACTTCAGTAAAAATCTACTTTATTAGGGAAGGCATTTTCTTTTCCCAGAGAACAGTGTTTTATGTCATTCTGATGCAGAATAGGGTGGACTATACTTCATGGCCAAAATGAAAATGTGCTGAAAATTCCCTCAATTTGTTTCTGCATTGGAACACATTTGGAGAAATCTAGCATTATAACTTTCTTACCAGTGGATGCTTATGAAGTAAAAATCTGTGTATATTTAAGAAACTTTTTTCATGGTATTGAACTTCAAAATGTAGTTTCCAGCTAAAATACATGCTCTCTATCCATAATATTGCTTTCTCTAGTGAAAAGTCGTCTTGTCTGAGTCAGGAGAGAAATATGCACAGATCGAGCATTGTTTATAAAGCATTAAGACGCAGCTTTTCACTTCACTTTTATTAGTCTTGTCAAATGATTGATTGTGAATAATGGCATCCAAAATAAACGTTTTTGTTTACATCATATGTATGCCTACTGTGTGTGTAAATATTTTCAAAATGTATCGTGTGCATATATATATATATATATATATATATGCACACGATACATTTTGAAAATATTTACTTATGAATATTTACATTTATATTCTTATATTTTAAATTGTATATAAATGTTTAATATATCGAAGTAATTTTTTTTTTTATTAAATATATACATGCATGTTTGTATTTATATATGCATAATAAATCTACACACATTATGTAAACAAACTTATTTGGGCTGTGATCGTGAATCGTTTGACGGTTCTAGTTTTATCAGCTGTTTGGACTGTCTTTTATGATGCCACCCATTCAATGCAAAGCAGTGCTAAAATTATGAAACCAAATGCAGTGTCATGTGGTGATAAATATTCTATTTAGATTCTGTTCTGCACTTTAACTGTTTGCACTTTTAAAAGCAATGCATTGCTCCTATGTACAGTGCCCTCCATAAGTATTGGAACAGTAAAGACAAAATCGCTTTCTCTGCTCTGCTGGAGTCAAGACATTTGCAAGTATGAATATTCTTTCGACACATGCATGTTTTACCAAATGAAAAGGACAGCACTTTTAGAGTTCATCCCACTATTTGATGTGAGCATAAGTATTGGAACAGTTGAATTTAAGGCAGATGTAAAATATTAAAAGCTGATATTTAGTTGCAGATCCCTTGCATGTAATCAGAGCAGTGAGTCTGCAACCCATAGACATCACCAGACTCTTGGTCTTATGCTTTGAAATGCTATTCTCCAGCTTTTAATGCAGCCAATTCCAACTGGTGCTTGTTTTGGGGAGTTTCTGTCTTTAGTCTCCTCTTCAGCTGGTGAAATTAATGTTCAATCAGAGTTAAATCTGGAGATTGATTTTGGGCAATCTTAGACTTTACATTTCTTTGCCCTTATAGAGTCCTTGACTGAAGTGACGGGGGTTTTGGGTCATTGTCCTGATCTGCTTTCTAATGAGTTTGGTGGCATTTTCTTGAATATTGGTAGCCAAGATGATTTTTGTGCCCTTCCAAATGTATTCTAGTACTGCCATCATACATGAAGTCATCATTAAAATGAAGAGGTCCTATTCCATGACACCACCTCCCCCAAGCTTTACAGGATCTTAGGATCATTTGCAGTTCCTTTTTACTCCACACTTTTTCTCTCCATGCTTTCCAATCACTTAGATAAAGGTTCATCTTTGTCTCATTGATCCATCAACTCCCAAAACTATACTGGCTCACCTTTGTGAAGAAGCTTGCCTTTCAATTTTTGGTGCTGATCAGAGGTTTGCATCTTGCCGTGTAGCTTCTGTAATTCTGTGTCAGTTTCTCCTGCGGACTGTGGATTGACCGAGCATCACCCCACTTTCTGGAGGTTGTAGGTGATTTTAAAGACATGTATTTCATGGTTAATTTTCACAGCTTTTATGATTAGGGAGATCTAGAGAAACTCTAAAAGTGCTGATCTTCTTAGCTGGTAAAACATCTTTGTGTTGCATCACCTAATAATAAAATGTTACATTCAGTTGTTTTGTCTCATATTCATCTTTTTAATCATATTTACAGATTTATTGACTCCACAGCAAACAGAACATTTTTGTCTTTACTGTTCCAAAACTTATGGAGGGCAGTGTGTGTGTGTGTGTGTCTGTGTGTGCACATTTATCATATTAGCTCTGCAATGTGTCACCATTTTATTTAACTGTCTGAATATAATTCATCCATAAATCTCCCACGGGTATTGTCTGCAGCTCACAGTAGTCTGTCTTTGTCCTTTGAGTTTTTTTTCCTCAGCTACAGTTTATAAGAAACTGACATTTCTCTGAATAGAAGTTGCATTTGTGTAGTGGATGGGGTTGTAGAGCTGTAGGGTAGTAAAGCTCTGTCTGCAAAGGCAGAATTAAACACCCATTTATCAACAGCAGTCAGTGCAGAAAGATGCTTTCTGTGTGCAGATGTAGTTATGGCATCTACCAGTGGGGCAAACTGGCCCATGCAATCAGACAAAATATGTCCCCCTTGCTACAAATTTAAAACTTTGGCCAACTCCATTATAGACTTAATGTGACACTTTCTTGTTATACTTAAGCTGTGTTCGACAAGTGTGTGTTTGTAGGGATTTCTGGACTATGTGAGATTCAAGAATGTGTAATGCAGAAGAGGAGTGAAGAGCACAGTTTTATGTATAACCGCTCAAATTAATGATCAGAATTAATGCCTTGTGGATTTTTGTCATTTATTTCCTGTTTTGAGCATGTGTTGATGTAAGATCAGCTATTTACCATTACTGAGCCAAGAACAACTCCTTAACAAAGTTCTTGGAGACATAAGGCCTGCGACTGATTCAGACTCTTCACAGCCTTATAAGAGCAGAGAATGTGAGTTCTCACTGTTTGTAGACCTCAGAGCGTACGATGTGTTTAGACCCGAATACTAGTGTTCGCATACTCGCACTATCCACATACTGCTTAATCTACTGTTTTTTCCTTAATTATACATAAAAACACGTTATCTTTTACACAATCTTTTTTTATGTATTTTGTTTATATTAGATATTTTTTTTTATTTTATTTAATGTATTACCCCTTTATACAATTTTTGTTTTTATTTCTTATCTTTTCCTACATTTTATTTTATAGTTATAGCAGTAAATGGTGTCTAGTTTTTTATTTATTTTTATTTTTATAAAGTCCATTTGTTTTGAGATTAGTATTGGATATATCTTAACCTTTTCTACAGTTCAGTATCATATGAATAATTCAATTATTGTCTTTTAAATATTAAAAAAATAAAATTGAGATTAATATTTGACTTACACACACACACACACACACACACACACATATATATGTATATGTATATGTATATGTATATATGTATATGTATATATATATATATATATGTATATATGTGTATATATATATGTATATGTGTGTGTGTGTGTGTGTGTTTTTTTACTAGATTGAAACAAGCCAAATATTCATATTTCTAAATATAAATATCATATTTCAAAGATTCAAAGACAAATGGAACCCATTTACTGAATTGATTATACGTTATAAGTGCAAAAAACCCACATTAACAGATTAAATAAAAAATATATATTTTTAATCTGTTAATGTGGGTTTTTTGCATTCATAATTCAGTAAATGGGTTCCATTTGTCTTTTGAAATATATTTATATCTTTTGAAATATGAATATTTGGCTTGTTCATATATATATATATATATATATATATATATGTATATATGTATGTGTGTGTGTGTATGTATGTGTGTGTGTGTATGTATGTATGTGTATATGTATATGTGTATGTGTGTGTGTCACTAATTCATTTGCTATAAAGTCTGAATCAAGCACGTTTGGATAATGTGTTGCATCGTGCATTGTTGACTGGTTATATATTTCACATTTTGCTAAAGTAGGCTCTCCTACACCATGGATCAGAAACATGCAAAGACTGTTGAGAATAGGAATAAATAAAGGGTATAGGAATAGACAAATGCTTTTTAAGGAGAGCGATGTTTGAATGAAGACAGAACGATGAGACATATGGAGAATAATTTTCAATCCAGGACTGCATGTCTGTCTGGGAGCTCAGCCTGTAGTGTTTAAGACAGTTGGAGATCCACAGCTGACTCGTGTCTGTAAGGTATGTTCGACTGCTTGTTCTCACAGCTCTGTCTGTAGTTCAGCAGTAATTTAAACAAACCTCATGCTGCCAGTGAGCTCTCCTTGTCCTAATAAAGGCAGAAGATGAAGACCAGAGCGACTGGAGAATGTAGTCTGAATGAACTCCTCCTCCAGGCTGTGCTGCGACTGCGGCTTGAATGTACGAAAGAGTTTTTACAAGATTCCAGGAGTGATAAGACCATTTTTCTGCTATCACTGACATCTCATATTTCCATAACGGAATGCGTTTTATTGCTGTTGATTACATAAGTTTGCATTGGGAACGAGAAATTGGGTGACTGTTGGACTCCAAAGTCAAACCTTAATTTTGACTGATAAAGCATAATATGTCTTTTATTTTTTTATTTTTTTTGTGTAATGTGACTGTATTATCATTCAGCTTTTTAGGTAAAGTTGAACTGAATTAAAAATTACATTTGGAAGTAGTAAGACTGAAATAGTATTTTCTTGTAAAGTGTACCCATCACTCTGGTTTACTGACAACTTTGAGAAGTATATCTGCATGCAAACAGTATAGGCCTACTTGTGTATGGGAATATATACTAAAATGCAAATCTCAACTACTTGATTGTTTGTATCACCATGTAACATAAACTATATGATTACTTAGTCACATTAAGCAGATTAAAACTAAGTCGGTAAGGTATGAAAATGATAAGCAGTAAAACCACTTTGAAATATGGTGTATTTTGGAAAGTGCTGTACAAATAAATTTTAATTTAGGTCATATGATCAGTTCTTTAAAAGAGAAAATGTCCTTCTATTTCTCTTTTTTTTTTTTTTTTTTTTTGTAGCTTAGGAGATAATTGAGGTCTCTGTGTTTAATTCAAGTATCAACTTTCTCAAGTTACTTCTCATAAAATTCCATCAGAAAAATAAAAATACACAATTTGAGCAGCAGTGCTTGTCATGCACTGTGTGACATTTGTTGGTGTCTTCATACATCAATTCACACTTGTTTCTCTTGCATACCTGCACAGTGCAGGGCTTTACAGCGATCTGAAGGGCTCATGCTGATAAATGTCAAGGTAACAGCAGTGTGCCTCTATGTTTGAGCGTGGAGTGTTTAGTGATCTCAAGCTTAGGTCCAGGCATTTGTTGTTTTTGTGCGATGTTCTAATGGGGGACTTCCCACAATGCTTTGATGTGGTTCAGGCTCAACTTTGTCTCATGGAAACAAGATTGTTGCTTGGCAATGGCACTAGGAGTTCCTTCTTGAGTGATGAATGCATGAAATCAATCACAGATTTGAACGTGCCTTCATTGTGATGTCATAGACTACAGTTTTTCAGCTGTCTTTTGGTTTTCCTCCTAATTTTTGCTGTTTACATTTCGCATCGTTGAAGAGGTATATAAATTAGAAGCATTGTAAATGACAATCATGTATCAAATGAGTTCAATATAAACCTTTATGGTTACTGATTGCAATATTGAAAATTTTTGGAAAAGCAGTAGTATTGTGATTTTATTATTATTATTTTATGTAAATATATTTAAATAATTTCTTGTGATTTTAAAGCTGAATTTAACAGTTTTTAGTCTTCAGTGATGCATGATCCTTTATCATATGGTGATCTGCTGCTCAAGAAACATTTCTTATTATCAGTGTTGAACACAATTGTACTGTTTAATATTTTTGTTTGAAAAGAAAACTTAGAAGGACGTTGTTGATTTGAAATATTTTGTCATGTTGTCTTTACTGTCAGTTTTGATATTTAATGTGCTGATTTTAATGTGCATTTTGTCTTTCTGACCTAAAACTTTTAAATGGTAGTTGTCTGCAAATATGCAAGTATTTGAGAGTATATGTAGAGAAGACATTGTTAAAAATCAGTTAATTTATGCTAAACAATTAATAAGACTTGCCCTATTATTGTGCTCTATACAGTAACACCATCAGATAAGCATATATTATTATAACTTTGTCAACATCTCACATAAGTTGTTGTATGTCTAGTTTGTTTTTTTGTCCATTTGTTTTGCATTGTCCTTGTTATTTTATATTGTTGTAAAATCTGTGTCAAACAGGGTATTTTGGGGTGTATGTTTATGTGACCTAAAACACACAGCCCTGTGTAACCAGTTTCTAACCTCTAAATTACCAGAATAGACTAGAGTCATAACTCCTTGGCTTACTGGAAGCCTTGAGTCTTATTTGTGCTTCAAATGTAGTCTCTAATTCTGCAGTCAGGACAGGTAAATAATAGATATCTCCTTCATGACATCACCTACTTTATCATAAGTACTTCAAAATTGTGTTAGCATTGCATTTATCATACAGTTTGTGTAGCAGAATAAGCTAAGGGAAAAGAAAAGCTAGAGGTATGACTTCCAGGAGTGAAAGGAATATGATAGATGAGCGAGGGAGTGTGGTGAAGCGCAGAGCACATGCACAGCAGAGCTGGATAAACAGAAGTTAAACACACCCTCTTGAGGCCTCTCAGCCAATCACATCACACATTGCCTTATTAAGGGCAGCAGTTCTTGAGTGGTCCAATAAGACAGGACAGAGAGATGGACATGTTTGCATGTGCTTGGCTTTTCTTAAAAACACAGCAGACTAATTTTTTTTTTTTTTTCTAAAGCTATGATATTTGATCATGAAAGTGTCTTTTGATTTATTTGTATTAAGCTGTACCTTTTCAAAACAAATGAGATGACAAATGTACCATTTAAAGCAGGTCTGTTGTTATATAGCTAGCTATAAACATGTTAACATGCCCCGTCTGAGTTTTCCATGTTGTTTAGTGAGCCCCAAAGGACCTTTGGCTATCAGTGCTCCCTCTAGTGCACACTATGACAAAGTCAACATGTTATAATACTTTCACACCTATTTGTGGTGGTTTTAATAAATGGGCTTGCTATATTCTGTGTGGTTGGTCTTTCATTCTGTCGGTCTGAAGAGATGTTCATGCTAACAGTGATTTGCAGCAACTTAGTGGCCGGCAGTCCATTTTAAACATGATCCAGATGCAGCTGGATACAGCTGTTGACCGGGAATCAGTGTTATTTTAGAGATACTGTACTACTATTATCATTTGTATTAATAGTTAAAATTGGCTTTAATTTTTCAGCAAACAATAACAACACTGGCAGAAATGTTAGCAACTAAAAAAAAGTAGTCAGCAATTTTCAAAAATATTCAAAACATATTGCCATTTAAAACTACCAGTCAATTTGATCGATTACATATTAATAATACCACAAAAAAGCAAGTATCGTAATGCATGTAATGTCATATGTAATTACAGCATGGAGCTAACTATTCGATGCTAACCAGCTAAACATTAACCTCTTTGGCAACACCGCAGAAGTAGAACCAAGAACTGTGCTCATAGCAGTTGGCATATAAACTCAAAATTACATGGAAGATAGCTTTTGTTGTTTAGCAGTCCTTTAGTGTGCATTATAAGAATACACCATTTTCTTAACGCATCTTCAAAAAAAAAAAAAAAGCCAAATAAATGATAATCTTTGTTAAAGTAAAATAAGTTTAAGGAATGTCAGACCTAATTAAAGACCTTCATCTTTGCATCACCGAGTATTTGTGACTCCAGGATTGCTGACGCGTGTGTGTTAGTGTGTGTAAATGTAGGAGCACTCATGTCATAAGTCCAGGAATCCACTGTGCTCCCACAATCCACTTTTATCATCCAGGCTAATTTCTGCCTGTAATCAGATTACTGCCTTAGCACCCCTCTCTCTGTCTCTCGCTCTCTCTCTTTCACTCTCTCTCTACCACCCTCCCGTGTGTTTGCTTTAGCCCTCCAGTTTTGCTTCGGTGCATTTCCATCACGTTGAGTCTGTAAGTGGCGATCTCTCTCTCTCTCTCTCTCTCTCTCTCTCTCTCTCTCTCTCTTGCTCTTTCTTCATCTGTCTGAGCCTGTGATTAGGTCTGTCGGTCCTTTCCCTCTCTTTCCTCCGTTTTCTACTTTCCTTTCCATTCCAACATGTTCCAAAACCAGTGGATTACTATCTCAACCACGTCACTCAGTGTAGTCAAGGTAAGTCTTTTCCTGGTTACTGTTTCCAGACAGTGAGGTTGATTGATGGGGATCTGAGTAAAAGTGGTTACCTGGTCATTGATTGAATAGTTATTGTTATATAAAGGAACATGAACTGTTCGAGGTCATGTTTGATGGCTTTGTTTATATCAGTTTAATATTGTGTGAAAATGGTCAAACAAGCCAGAAGTAACTCTTGTTCTGTTGAAGATTTATTGAAGAGCATGAAGATTGATTAATTGACCTGAAGAAGTCTAAATACTTGTGGTGCGCTAAAGGTTGCTGTGAACTTCAGAAGTGATGGTCCTGCCAGACTAATTTTTAAATTGTCTGTATCAGCTGATGACTGTTGCCAAATGAATCAATGTGGTGATTCTGAGTCAGTTGAGAAAATCTCACTGTCTTCTTGTCAGATCTGTGGATATAAAGTATGCATTAATATATATATATATATATATATATATATATATATATATATATATATATATATATATATATATATATATATATATATATATATATATATATATATATATATATATATATATATATATATATATATATATATATATAATTTTTTTTTTTTTTTTTTTGCACAGATGAGGAAATAATGTGTAAAGTAAATGTTCAGTTTAATTAAGAAATGTGTAATGTATGAAAACAAAAAAACATTGACAAAGCATTGCGGGAAAAAAATTATTCCTTTTTTTTTTTTTAAATCAACATTTAACACATGCATTGATGTTGACTTTTTTAATGATTGTTCATCAAAAGGTTAATAGTTGATTTTATTTTGTAATAAATGCAGCCTCTGTGTATAAGAGCCTTTGACATCATGCTCATCAGATAGTAGCAGTATCAACACCAGCCATCGAAAGACTTATCATTCAGTCACCAAACTTAAATCAGGTCTCACTGAAGTGGAACAGTAATGGTCTTTAGGATCCCAGTCTGTCTAAGACGTTTTGTGGGTTTAATTTTTGTGACGTTTAACTTTATCTCTTCATTCCAGCTGCCAAAGTTGATTTAATGTTGAATCTGTAGTGCCTGCAGATGTCACACTGAAATGACCCCAGACTCTGTGTCAACACTGTGTTAATGTGCTAATGGCAGGTCGTGGTAATTGCTGTTTTGCTGTCTACACATAAGATCATAAAATCCTTCACCCAAACCTTGTGTGGAAGTGATGTACTGTGTTTCTATCCTGTGATCTACATGTGTTTTAAGTAGCGTGGACCCTCGAGCAGGGTCTATTTTTTTTTTTACCCTGATCTCCCAAATAGTATTTTTAGACCATGCCTTGTTCTTCTCGTCTCCTTGCTGCTAATTTGTGGCTGTCCGCTTCCTGACATGATTCTCTGGCGACCCTGGGACGGAAACTCATTCACCAGATTTGATTTAAGTTAATTAGGATGTCTTCACACCCACGTTGACTTTGTTCTTCTTAGCTTGCTCTTAAAGCTGTCCCTCCCCAGCCCAGGTGCTCCTCTGGAGGGGGTAAATTTATCAGGCAACCCTCACTGGAGGATGTTAAGCACATGATGGGTCTCAATGGCCAAAACATGAAGTCAAGAGGGAATGTGTTTGTTGGCTACAGGTTGCATATTTCTGGAGAAATATTCCATTTAATTTTTTGTTTAAGATAAATTTGTATTTTTCCTGAACTTGGGTTGCTTAACTTCACTGTAACTAAGCAACATTAAATTACTGTGCACAGAATTATTCAAGTTGAGATGCCAAATTCAGTGATGTGATGTTAAGGCCCATGTACACCAAGAACGAAATCGCAACGAGTGTATTATAAGCGAGTTACAATTGTATTGTCTGCTGCGTTAAGTGCTCAAGCTCTTTAAAATTGGGTGGATTCTGACTGAGAATGTTTTTTCATTGTTATGAAAGTGGTTGCAATATTGTTTAATTATAGCGCCATTAGCATTGTTGTGTGAACTTTCCTTATAATCAATCAAATTAGAACTTTGTTTACGACTTTATACAGTAAGTACTGTTGTAGTAATACTACTTGTTGTGAACAGGCCTTTATGGTCCATTTGATTTTTTTGATGTCTTTTGGATAGATTTGCAGAATTGTCTTGTGAAAAGCACCTAAGATTTTGTCTTGTTTCTTTTTACAGGGTTTGTTAGTGAAGCTTCTGCTAAGATCTACAGCCCTGCACTGCTGAAGAAAAGAGCAGCAAGGTCAGAATCCAATCATCTCGCAATTTAAAAGACGATTTAGTTTTGACCCAACTTTTTTTCTTTGTTTTAAAGCTGATACCATTAGCTGAATTAAGTACTGAATTAATCCCTTTATGGTCTTCAATACTTAGATCTAAAGGAATTTAATAAGATGCCATTAAAACCCTTTAGAGTTGTGATGCACATTTCGGGAAAAATTAAGGGGTAAACATTTTGCTTATTTGTTTACTCAAAACAGAACCAAAACTATAGAACTAAAACATATTTTAGTCATATAAACATTCAACCAGTGTTTAAAAAAAAAAATCTGAAGTCCAAAATCTAGTCAGAATTTGTATGTTTATTTACAGTATCAGAAAAATCTAAGAATATTACATTTATTTAAAATAAAATGAAGCACTTTTGAAATTCTTGATTTCTTGCACGTTACGAGGGTTTTATTGAATGGTGATGTAGTGGTGTGAGGTTTGTTGATACAATATTACAATAACATCCCTTCACCACATTTCTTCTGGAAACTTTTAAACTATATTAGCATTTAAATGTATATTTAGTCATTTAGCAGATGCTTTTGTCCAAAGCGACCTACAAATGAGGACGACAGAAGCAATCAAAAATAAAAGTTTTGGTTAGTCTAACAGTACACAAGTTTTTATTTTATTTTTTTTTTAATTTTTTTTAAATCTAATAAAAAGAAAACCAATTGAATAGAGAATGCTAGAGGGTCATTTTTTGTAATAAATAAAGAGAAAACCAGTAGATCGAACCGAAAATAATAGACTATTTAGCCATGGCTGGTTTCTAACTCATTCAGTGGTGTAAGGAAGTATATACTGTGGAATAATTGACCTGAACTCTTTACTAGTATTATAAATGATAAAAAATTGACAGCACAACAAGGATGTAATGGCCATTTAACTTTTGGTATGCATTAATGTTCAATAATTCAATTGTACAGTCAATTATTACTCCTTTTGATAATTTCCATATTGAGCGTGTCTGAAAAGTTTCTGTGATTGCAATCTAAACCTGTTTAAGCTCTCATTGGAGTTCTGCTGCCCTGCGTATGAGATCTTTGTGCATAGCAGCATGTGTAGTGATGGGTGTGCTGTAAACGGGAGTAATTGGAGTGTGCTGTTTGGGCTGGCAGGACTGGTACCATGGTGAAGGGGAACTCTAGATGTATAAATACCCAAGGAGCTAATCTATTCCTGTGGTGAGATTCAAGTAAACATTCAAGACTTTCAATGCTAATTCAGCTTAAAATGTCACACAGGAACATTGGTAAGGAAGTCTGGAGGCAATCGGTGCCAAATCCGATTTTTCTAAGGTGTGCAGAGATTAGGTGTTGGAAAAGTCAACATAATGAATCAGTTTTGGAGTTGTGGCCAAGCAGCTAGCCGAGTATATTGTGGTATGCCAAGTAGGACATGTTCCTGGGTCAACATCTTTGTTTATCCTAGAACAACATTGCTATTAATCAATCTGATTTTAGGGTTAGGGTTACACTTACCCAAATTCCAGTCTCCTTTCAATAAGTGCCAGGAATGACATAAACATATTATGTCTACTGACATGAACACGTTTACTGAAGCTCTATTGTTTTAAATCATGAACTCTCTATCTCTGCCTTACAGCTTTGGTGTGGATGACAGGACATCACTGGTTAAAAGTACAAACCAGAGTACAACAGAAATTGATGCAAACATCCTAGCTGTACTGCCCAAAGGTGAGAAATGCTAATATAACATAGTGCTTAAAGTTGAAGGACAATGATAATGATTTTTTTTTCTTAAAGAAGATATTTACCAAAATGCTTGTCTTTTTAGTTTCAGAGCTAAGGAAGCAATTTGAAACCTCCATCAAAAGTGATCCAGAAATGAACCGGTACAATAGACTCACAAAAATCTTCAAAATAACATGGCATTCCTAAAGCTCAAACAGTTGAAGGTCATGGGTTAGATTCCCATTGAATGCATTAAACAGTTAAAATGTAAAAATGCATTCAAGATGCATAAAAGTGGATGTAAAATGACTGAAAATGCATATAGTCAGTGTTGAGATGTTACATTTGAAAATGAAATGCTACATTTATAAGTAACCTACATCTTTTATGTTACATTATTACTTTACAAAAAGCACTATTATGGTTAGGCTCTCTGTCTTCCAAAATGTCGATTTACCCCAGAACTGCATATAATGGCTTCTTATCATGCAGGAAAGAGAGAATTGCACGAAGGTTGGAGGGGATTGAGGCTGATGTTCCACCTGCTCTTACTACAAGCATGCAACATACAGCTGGCCTGGTGACCAACCGACTACTGGAGGAGGACACACCACGTTATACACGTGCTTCAGATCCCAGCGATCCAGGCATTGTGGGTAGGTCACCACAGTTTATTTCTGTAAGCAGACAATAAACTGTACAGTGCACAGCTAAGGCAAGAGTCCCTATTACGATTGCTATTTGTTATACTGTTATCTCAACAAATCTCCTTAAAGGGGTCGTGAACTATGAAATCAAAATGCCCTTGATCTTTTGACATAAGAGCTCATTGTATTATAAAAACATTCTGTAAGTTTCAGAACTCAAAACTTTATTGTTAGTCTAAAAACAGCTCATATTGAAGCCAATCTGCCAAAACAACAGATTGTGGAATGTGCAAGTGTTGCTAAACACCGCCTCCGCAGAAGATCATCAACACCTGCTTCTACATCACTGCCTGTTTAGCCCCGCCCACCCATTTATACATGTAGTGGGTAAATAATGCAGGTCTGTGCAAAAATTAGAAATGGTGTAGAAATGGCTTGGAAGACGACAAGATGCTGTGCAGTGCCAGGTTGTGGAAAAACAGCCTGCCTTCTGGTCCCTTAGTTAGGAAAGAGTGGATGATTTTTTTTTTTTTTTTATGAATTTCCAGATCGCATCACTAAGAACTTGGTACTTTGTTCACTTAATTTTCCCATGGATTAATTTACAAACAAGGTACAATTCGATGCAGATTTTTAGAAAGATTGAAACTAAAAGATGATGCTGTGGTAAATGTATATTGGATGGGACAGTAATGTCACACTGTATTTACATAGTCACTATTGCTTTATCTGTTATTACAGATCATTTGATATGTACTGAGAATTTGTGTTTTTATCCTAAATCACAGCAGTGTCCATCTATGAGGAATGTACGATGTCAAATATACACACGTTAGCCAATAATGCCAGTGGGAGTTTATTTCCGAGTCTACAATCCGTCACATCTATTAAAACCGAGTGTTCAGATGAGGGGGTTAAAAACAGGACAGAACATAGCATATTACTTCTAAATTATTATGTATTTTGATGTAAAATAACACTACTGTATGTAGAAAACATTATAAGTGGACCTCAGAGAACAAATTGATAAAGGCAGTTCATGACCCCTTTATACTTTGGTGCGTAGGAAAAGCAGTATGGTATTGCTTTTATTAGTAATCTGATACCTGGTGGACAATAAAACAGCTGGAAAAAAATCCTGTGGATTTACACTGAACAAGGTGCTTACGTCATTTCTTGAGCCCACAAAATTTTAGAATTTTGTTGGTCTACTACTCACTTTCTATTTGTTACATTACAGTGCGACGCTACAGCCGTGATGAGATAGAAGCTCCTGAGCGGCAGTCCAGAGGTCGAACACGTCCAGATCCACAGTTGTCCGCACACCCTGAGCCAGTTGGTCCTACGCCAGCTGGTTCTGATGCAGCCAGCCTCAGCTCTAAAGCCGAGCGGATTGCACGCTACAAAGCTGAACGTCGGCGACAATTATCAGAACGTTACGGAATTCTCCTCGACCAGGAGGTGGATCTGGATTACACACCACGCTACACACGTGCACGAAGAGAGTCTGACCTGTCGGACAAAGGGGCTCCTCCTGACAGGGGACGTGGTGAGAGCAGGACAAGGGGCGTGGCATTGCAAGAACAGGAGGAGGGGCGGGACCGAAGCAGCAGCAGGTCTAAATACAGCAGTTCAGGAATAGGGCGAGTCTTCATGCCTTCTGACCCCGCCCCCAATCCTGCTCCTCCTCCATCAGGCTTTGATGCTGAGCGAGAGAGAGAGAGGGCAATGAACTTGGAAAATTATAGACGAGCACCTGAACGAAGTATGAAAACACGCCCACAGGAAGCACCAGTTCCAATGGAAACAACATCAGCCCAACCAGCGAGGGGTGTCGCTGTTGTCACTGTAGCAAGTTCTCCTAGGACAGCACGCAGAGCTTCGTTACCCACAACACGGCATGGCATCTCTCCTGGAGACTTGTTCATCGAGCAACAAGCTCAAAATATCCTCAACAGACAGGGGTAAGAATGCGTACTCAGTTCTGGATCTTAAAAATGTGTTAGAGGACCTTGTTTTTGATTGTGTTGTTTTCTTCCTGCGTTGGCATACTTCCTTTTAAAACACCAAGTTGGTATGGAACTTGCTTTTTTTATTTATTTTTTATGTGGCCGGTTCTCTAATCAGCGGTAAATTGTGTGATTTCATGTAGAGCAGCATTTACCCAATCCACATTCATCAGCCTGCATCTCTACCTCAAAGTTAACAGGAACATGGGTAGTTTAATGGGTTTGTGAATTATGAGTAAGGCAATTAATGATTTTTACAAAGTCTGCTTTACAACAAATACTCATAAGAAAAGAGCCTTACTCCGATAATGCTGAAGCTCTTAAACATACTCCAGGTTAAAAAAAAAAAATATTGCTGAATGGACCATCTTTTGTGTTTAGTCAGGTTTACAATCATGCCAAAAGCTGGTGAGCTGGGGTGAAAAACTGTTCACTGGACATCAGCAAGAATTTCACTCTAGAGCTCTGCTGAGAGATACTGCATTGCCCACTACATTTAAAGCTTAGTCTCCACATAGCAGTGGATGAGAATTGCAAATTATTTAGTATGACAATAATTGGTTGTTTCCAGACATTCATAAAATGTATCTTGATGTAAGCAGAGAAGAGCAGCATATTTCTTCTGAGGGTCAGATTGCATGTTGAGATTTGTTGTGTAGGTGAAAGTTGTTGTTATATGAGACTCCTAATATTTTATAAAATGATAACTTTATTACTCTCATATCCAGATGTGTTCTATCTGAAGTGTTACATAACAACCATTGAGGAGAAAGAGGTCCAAACTGATGAGATCATTGTACTTCTAAAGCTGGCCACTAGCTAGAGGATTTTAAGGCTGATTTTAAGCCCGATTTGCACCTCGTCTATAGCTGAAACTTGACAGCCACAAAAATGCCACGAACGCAGAATACATCACCCATATTTTTTAATACTTTTTTAATTGTGAAACTGATACATGCTGGGAGAGCCAGCTGACAACGTTGATTGTCTCCCTTTTTTTTTCTTCTCTAATCACGTTTGATCTAGTGTGTCTCCATGAGATCTCGTGTCATTGTGAAATCGTTCCTATGGTCATGAAGGGTGTGGTTTCGCGTTCTGGTCGAATTGTCAAGTGTGCACTTACAGTGGACTATAAGGCTAAAAATTGGATTATAAGGATTAAAAACTCTCGACCATAAGGATTAAGAACTCTGTCTCCCATGGTTTTAATTATCAGTTAAGATCTGAAAATCGTCTAGTGGCGACCAGCTTTAGGCAGTAATGAGGAACCTTACATGAAATTGAATAACTATACACGAAAGAGAGGAAGCAATCAGGAAAAGAAGACCGAAGTTTTACAGTATTTGTGTCTTCACAATGGTCTCCCTTTCGATGAGGACTAGTAAAGCCACAAGTGTGTTTTGTTAAAGTGCTGAATTTCATGCTGTTACTGTGATAACTAGGGTCTGGGCCTCTGTGTTCTTTAGTTTGGCAGCTCTCTCTCAGAGTGAGTGGTCCCTCAGGAGAGACACGGACAGTGAATCATACTCTCAAATCAACTGGCCATCCAGGTATCAGAGTGGGAGTGCAACCCTTTAAATTTCCCCAGTTGACCCGCTAACTCCATTTTCCAACACTTTACCTTATATCCTACGAAGTCCATGCACTCAAATAAATTTGCATAATTTAGATTTCATTATCTTTGCTTTCTCCATATACAGTCATTGTAGATGTTGGCAAACATTTCCCTTGTTAATCCTCTTCATCTTTCCACTGTTTTTTTTTTTAACTGTTGACCTTTGCCCTTCACTAGAGACCAGCTCCTAACAATAAGACTTGGCTTCATTCCTTTTCAGTTTTTCACTTAAAAAAAACAGGTGCAGCTTATTTGTGTGTCGTGGAGTCACTGCTGGCTGAAAGATTGCAAATAAATGGTTACAAGTCCTGCTATTGAAAAACATATTTCTGAACAGAGAATATGTTGGGTTTTAGTTTTTTTTATCCCCCTGAATGTTGAACATGATGTCAGGTAAAGGTTACCTGTAGAATTTATTAAAACATAAAGGGCTTTTGCACCAGAGGAACCTTTTCATAGTTCCTAGAACTACTGCTGGAAGTACCCACTTTTGGCACGTTGTACCACAGGAATTAGTAAGTTTTAGTTCTAGGAACTCAGTTTGGGGAAACTGAATTAGCTCCTAAACATCGGCTCACCAGCATTTTTAAAAAGCCAAGTAAAAATGTTTACTTCATGAACATGGAAAACAGTGTTAATGGCATTTAGCTACCTGTTGTCTGCAGCACTGTGTTCTTTTCCTCATACTTGAAGGTACGCTATGTAACACTGCAAGTTGTCATGGGAGATTCAGTCAATTTTCATGCCCTTTCAGTCACATAAGTTTGTTTACATTCCTTTTTCCTCATTGTGAAAGCCACAACACACAATAACAACAGCTACAATCATGGCCTCCTCCATTCACTGGTGGTTGATGTTTGTAAATATGGCTGCGAATAAGGATGTCGCTTTTGGCCATTTCAGAGTTCCTGCTGCTGGTACGAATGCACCCAGGAAAACTGCCCAATGGGGAAATAGGTTTTCTAGGAATCAACATGCTAGTTAGTTCCTAGAACTGAGGTCCTAGAACTACGTGGTGCGAAAGCCCCTATGCTATTCTAAGATGAGGATCTGGTTCTTATTCTTGATATGTGGGACAACATTTTTTTTAATCAGTCATCATCTCTAATAAATTTGATGACACTCTCTCTCAGGATGATAGTAGGTA
>NW_020525873.1:0-44112 GCF_003368295.1 Carassius auratus
TCAGTTGGAATATATTATGCAATGTTTCGTTACAACTATATTTGAGCATCATGTTGAATATCGGAATATACAAAATATAAGAAATTGATTTAAAAAATTGAAAAATAATATTTATATGCTATATTATATTTGAGAATTATGTGCAGATAATTGAATGAATATAAATCTAAAAATACCATTTAAAATACCATAGTACATATATTATATTATATTATAATAGTGTAATGGCTTATGCACAATGTACATTTTTGGAAAATAATATTAATGTCAGTTTTAATTTAATTTTTGTATGTTTTCATAGCAAATACAAAACAACCTTTAGAGGGCAAAACAACATTACAATTGGCTGAATGCTATATTATATTTGAGAATTATGGACAAATAATTCTGAAAATAAATCTAAAAATACCATTTTAAATAGAGAAAAATAGTGCATATATTATATTATATTATATTATATTATATTATATTATATTATATTATATTATATTATATTATATTATATTAGTGTAATTGTTTATCCACAATGTACAGTTTTGGAAAATACTTTTAATATCAGATTTCTTTTTATAACCAATACAAAGCAACCTTTAGAGGGCATAACAACATTACAATTGGCTGCAAGACTCTATGTGTGTGTGTGTGTGTGTGTGTGTGTGTGTGTGTGTGTATTTATTTTATGTAAATATATGGGGAAATAGCTGTGTATTTTTCATCTCTCTCTCTCGTCTCTCTCTCTCTCTCTCTCTCTCTCCCTTGTTGTTTTAGATGGTTAGTGTGACCTTTCAGGTTTCTGAGTTTCCATGATGTCAGCACTGCTTGGAAAACATATATATTTTGGACAAGCAGTTGTTTCCTTTGGTTTCCTGATTTCCCAACACCGTAGTTCAAGCTCTCAGGCCCTTGATTCTTCACTGATTGAGGTTTATTCCTGCCATGTGTTGAAGTTATCAGTGATTGTCTTTGTGCTGACTGACTCAAGCCAGAAACACCCACTAATATACATGGGTCTAAAATGTCATGTTCACATGCGATCGTAAATGCACAAACTGTAAAACAGCCGCCCACTCAAGCTGCTGTCATGATGAGGATGGTCCACCTACTCTGATTTAATTGAATCCTCCTCCAGGCCTCACACAATAGATCTTCTGTGAGGTGGAGCGAACACGTGACAAAGACCAGCAGACGTCACTTCTGTTCTTACAAATTAATTACCGAAGTGGTTTCTGGGCTCCCAGTTTGTGCTGCATGATCTTCTGAGTGTTTATTATTATTGTTTCTCTCTCTCTGTGTAATTGTAATGAGAAAACTCAGGGTCAGGTTTAATTTAATGTCAGCTTTAAGCAAGAGTGGAGGCCTGTAGGTGGCGCCAGAGCATTATAATTACATTATAATATTTAAATCTGTTTTCATGCTTGCACACAATGAAATATATTATTTGCATGTGAATTTGAGCTCAGTGTTGATAGGATGAGTGTAAATGCACACGTACACGCTCAGCTGGAAACACTGATCACCCCAGCGCCTGACCTCTTGACCTCTGTGACATACACTAGGGACTCGGATGATTTCACTAGTAGATTCAAAATGCATGCAAAAAGCATGTCTCATTCTGAAGAAGTGCATAAATAAAAGTGTTGTATTGAGACTATCTGTCTATCTATCTATCTATCTATCTATCTATCTATCTATCTATCTATCTATCTATCTATCTATCTATCTTCTTGATTGCTTGTCTCATTTCAATATGTAAAGTAAACTAGGCTCTAATCTGCTAAATGCAATTATATGGTATGAACATTTACAGATATTAAGTTTATAAGTTTAATTTAAAATATCTAAGAAATCAATAAAACTCCCACACAGCTGCTCCAGACTTGTGTAGAATGAGATAACCTTCGAAATAAGGTTATGAAAAATGTAAAGTTGTCTATTATTAAAACCTGCATCTCAGTTGAAAGTTATTGTTGTTGTTTTGTGCTCAGAGAACCAAAAAAAAAAAAAAACTATAAAAAGAGACTAAAGTACAGGAAAGGAAAATGCTATGGATGCAAACCAATAATCAAGTACAAAATCACTTCTGCTGAGTTAGTGGCAGCATTCAATCTTATCAAAAATATGAACGTATAATGTCCCCATTAAGTTACAAAAATGTTTTATGTTACAGAAAATATTTTAAGAACATTACAGAAACATTCCATTGTATATCAGCAATCATTATAGGAATGTTATGAATGTTCTACAAGCAGAAACCTTTAAAAAGCATTAGACGAACATCAAACAAATCCATTCCATGAATGATATAGAGTTAATGTCATTGTGCTAACGTTTGAGAATATTGAAGAACTTTGAATGAGCATTGCCAGAACGTTGCGCGGAACGTTCCCTGTTAGCAGGGATGATGTTAATGAATAAAACCAAACACAAAGTCTCAGTCAGTCAGAGATCTGCATGTGGCAGCAAAAAATGAATTTTCCAGCAGCACCGTGACCAAAAAAAAACATAAGTTTTATGAACTTTTGTGTTATGGCCTGAAAACCAAAGCACATTTGCTTTTGCAAGTTACCAACGGTGCACAGAGATGCAGCATTCAGAAACCTTCTGGTTCCAGGTTAGAGATGGATTACTCTTAGCCCACATGAACATCGAACAATCTGCATCTCATATTTTATAAATAGTTAAGGAAATTTAAAATGCACTCTGATTGTCCTGATGGTCAGAAAGTGAAGCGCTCATGAAGAGCAGTAGGAGTGAATGTGGGAGGACGAGTTTATCTGTCCATCTGAACAAACCGAGAGAGAGAGAGAGAGAGAGAGAGAGGTAAGGTGTGTGTTGAACGTCTTGCGTTCTCCATTCATGACCTTCACCGCCCCCTTCACTCCCACAGGTATCTTCGCTCGAAGCGCTCGGCATGCTGGGTAAAATAACACTAGATTCCAGGAAACCGGGGCCTTTTTTTGAGTCTTTGCAAAAACAACATCTGCTAGTTTGTGCAGCTGAGCTGTTTTTGTTTTGTCAGGATGAGCAACGGGAGATCGGAGGCCTTTGTTTGGACAGGTTCAAACACAATGAAGTTCTCATCGCAGACTGGACAATCTACGGTTAGACTGCTTTGTGGTCAAAGGTCACGTATATGCTTTAGATCTCAGCGGCTATAAACTATTGCAAAGCTTTGCTAAAAACTAAATGCAGCTGTGAGACATGAAGGTATTTCAATATTATCATCATTTTCTATAAAGCCGCTTTGAAACCATATGCATATTGAAAAGCACTATATAAAAATGTGATTTAGCTAGCATAATGCTGGATAGTATAGATACAGTTTAGCATAATTAAATACATGCATCAGATTTGTGCTACATAAACTCTGAATCAACTTGCATAAGTCTCAAAGGTTTATCACAATATTATGTGCGTAGTTTGAGTTTTTGCATATGGAGAAAGCTGCTGATGGACCATAATGCAAAAATAGCGAGTGTTTGTATGGAAATGTGTGTGTTTGTGGGCTTTTGGTAATCGATCAGCCTCCTCTCATGATCAAAGCGAGCCTGCGCTGCTTCATGTGTGAGAATGAGAAGAAGACTCTTTGGTACTTTGCATAATGTATGCTGATTTTAGGCTGTAGAGCTTTTAGGTGTGAACTGAAGGTGTGAGGTGCTACAACATATACCTGGAGCCTTTGAAGTGAGCTTGATAATGTTCCCTAAATAAACCTCTCACACATCCATAGCAGCTTCTTCTGATGAATCATATAGTTTATATAGTTTGAGACGGTTTTTGCCCATGGGATGTATTCGTTTCTTTGATCTATTGATGCAAAAAAAAACATTTGATAAGAAATGTTTCTGAAATTATTAATTATTAACTCCTTATTACCAGCAGGGTGACTGAAACTAAAATTAAATCTAAAAAAAAACAAACAAACAAAAAAAACAACAACAACATAGTTTTCATTACTTAATAAAAGTTAAACACAAACACTATTAATATATTTGCTATAATTGCATGCATTGATTATGTGATTATAAATTATTATAAACTTTAAACATGCACAAATTATTTGTGTGTACTTTGTGTGTGTTTGTAAGGAAGACAAGAAAAATATATTATTTTTTATTTTCTGTTGATTAATAGAACATTTTATGCAATACTTACAATATTTTCTTAATATAATTAATTTAATTACAATAAAAAATAAACATGTAGGCTAAATACTGTATATTAAAATGAAACATTAACATATATGATTGCATTTGTTATGCATGCATCAGCACAAGTGATTTTTTTGATTGGAGACCAATTATGACTTTGCTGAGAGATGTCTGAGTTCATAATGAAATCTGCTGAATGCTGGTTTTGGAATCTTATTAGATCTGATCAGTTTCTGTGAAGCAGAGTGTCTGTTTAATATCATTTCTGGAGACAAGAGACAAACTGTGCTTGTTGATAAGAATGCTCTGATTATCAGAAAATGTGTGGTGTTGGGTTTTGATGTTGCACGTGTGTCATTAACCCATGGAGGGCAGCGAGGGGCCGCGAGTCCCCTGATGATCCGTGTTTGTGGAGCATGTTCTGATCCGCACCTGGACTCTGCTGGGAAGAGCAGTCGGAGTCTCGGCGTTCCATTGAACCAAAATGGGTCACAACACTCTGCACACGAACCAATCCAACACTAGCAGAACTGAACTAAGCATGAAATCTGTGCTTTGAACAAACAGCCTGTTCAGATATATTGCAAGTTTGTAAACTCAACAACAAAGAGTGTTAATGGACTGTAAAATATTAGGGAGATTGTGTTATATATATATATTGGTCTGCTTCACACTTTTTCCTCTTGCTTAGAAACTATTAAGTAAGGAATAAATTATAATTCAGAGTAGACCGACTTGTTTTTTTAAATAGCTTAAAAGTAAAAATGAATAAATAAACACAATTCATTTTAAAAATAAGCATTTTTTTATTAATTCATTGTAAAAAAAAATATTCAAAAATGAAACATTAACATTAATTAACAAATTCAGTATCATTACCTAGCAATGCACAGCTAAATAAATTTTTACAGCATTTATTATTGCTGATTGTAATTTATAAATAGAGGTGTAATAAAAATTATATAATAATATTATTCCACAAATTGTATAAATATTATGGTTGTTGTTTGTTAAAACATTTGTTTTTAAAATATAACTAATGTAAAATTAAAATATCCTAATATAATTTCACAAATTGCGTAAATATTACAGTTGTTCTTCGTTTAAGCATATTTGTTAAAAAAAAAAAATAGAACAATTAATTTGATTAACTTTTGAAGTATAAAATGTATTGTGTGAATCTAACATTAAATATGATTAATACAGTTTTTGTTCGTTTATATATATATATATATATATATATATATATATATATATATATATATATATATATATATATATATATATATATTCTTTTTCGGTTGCTGGTTGAATTCTGCAATTCTTGTGGATAAAAATTAAATAAAAGTATGAATATGAAATTTTATTTACATTAAAACAAATACATTTGTCTATTTTTTTGTTAATTTAAAATTTAATGACTATCAAAACAAAATATAAACTAATATTATTTATATTATTATTAATAATTACTGAATTATCATGAACTAAAAATGAACATGAATATGTATAATTGCAGCATTTATTAATTTGCTAATGTTAATTTATAAATATTGATATATGTAATACTAATATTATAATTCAATACATTTAATAAATATTAAACAATTGTTCATTTTAATTTGTGTTTTTATAAACGATTAACTAATGTTAGTTTATTTTATTTTAAATGTATAAAATATATATCTATTACCATTACTATTTTTTTTTTTTTTTTTAGCCAGTGGTTTAATAGAGTCTTTGCCCAAATGTCTGACCTACATTTGTTTCTTTTCTTGTTGAATATTGATGTGTTCAGAAACGTGCTGCATTCAGAAATGGTTTGTGGCTGTGGTTTGTTCTCATCCACACTGAAACGATCCTGCTGTGTGCTGCAGACGCTCAGTCGATCGCTCATTATCTCCACATTCACACTCCAGACAGACAGCTCCAGACTGAAGTGCAGCACGTCTGCTTTGGTTTAATGAGCACCTCTGAGCTCTCAGACACACACGGCACAGATCTATAGACTTCAGCCTCATTCACAGACTGAGAGAGACACAGATACAGCTGATCTATTACAGGCCAGCTCCACTAGCAGCTCATGAATCTGAAAATGGGTCACGGATCTGTTGTGATGAAGCTCTAACCAAACTAGAGTGCTTCTGTTTGCCAAGGTGTTGCTTTGTGGTTGCTAGTGTGCTGCTGAACAGTCAAAGGTTTTGAACAAAATGATGAATATGTTAAAATATGTTATTTCTGAATGTTCTTTGAATGTTCCGTTTTTTTTAATTAATTAATACATTTATTTAGTTGTTTCTTTTGAGTCATGTAAATGTCAAGTGAACATTCCATTTGAAATAATGTTACTTTTGAATGTTCTCTACACATTCTGAAACAATGTTACATTTAAATCACCACTCTTAAATAATTACATTTAGCTCTTTAAATCGACTTCTTATTTTAAAATAGTTTCTTAAAATTGTAAAACATTTTTTTTAGATAAATTAAATGTAAATAATTTAAATTTAATTTTAATAAATATTTTCAAACATTATGGAAGCATTCATTTAATTTTTTTTTTTTTTTTTTGAGAATACTGATTTTAAATATTCTGAACTTCCTCAGTTTAATTTGGAACTTTCCGATGCTTTGAAACAAGTCATTACATTAAAAAAAAATAAATAAAAATGTTAGATTCTTAAATGATTAGATTCAGGTTTGGGAGTTAATTATTCATTTTTGTAACTACTTAATATTTTAAAACGGTCTCTGTTTAAATTTAAGTTTTAAACAAATATATTTAATTAATTTATTTAACTTATAAAACTATTTGATGAATGTCCTACTAAAATAATTATGAATAAAAAAAGAAACAGTGCATGAATGATGTGTAAATAACACTTTCGTGCTAGAGTTTAGAGAACATTATTAAAGAACAGAAGCCTTTGAATGAACACTGTGTTAATGTAACTGGAAGGATTGGCTCAGTTTTGATCGGTTTGATCCCGATCAGCTTTCGTTCATCCAAGCTGTGAACCCTTAAGGCTGTTGTATGAATATTGGGTATGAGAAAAATGCAAATGATTAAAAACTTAATTAGCACGATACCGCTCTGATGGCTTGTCTAAGCCACAAGCTCCTAATTAAAGTTGTGGAGTGGATGTCGATTAGAGTTGTGGCTGAGGAATGATTCCTGTGTAGGTTTGCGTGTTTCAGTGAAACAGATGCTCGTGACGCAACGGCCTTCAACATCACGGCCCATAATTGATGACGTCATATTCAGGCCAACAGCATTATATGTTATATAACTGTATTTATGAGTGACGGATGATTCAGTGTGATGCAAAAAGACAAAAACCATGATTTCACCTTCTGTCCTTGCATCAAAACAATGAAACACATGCTAAAATAAAATGAGAGTAGATAATTCAACACAAGCTTCATGCAGCTGTAAGAACAGCACACTGTGCTCCATTACTGTGCACATTTTTTATTGCATTACAGAGCATTAGCTGTCTTTTGCATGCAATTCTAATTTTAGAAAGTAGTAAGCATACTAATACATTGTACAGTACTTGTATGCTTCTCTTTTGCATGCAGCGATGCATCTGGTGAAGTGAGACACCATCACTAGCTCCTCCTCCTCCAGCTGCTGCTGCTCTTTAAAGCAATAGTTTCTCCAAAAATGAACATTTGCTGACATCGTCCTCACCATCAGGCCATTAAATATGTAGATGGGTTTGTTTCTTCATCAGATTTGGAGAAATGTAGCATTGCATCAGTGTCTCATCAATGGATGCTCTGTAGTGAATGGGTGCCGTCAGAATGAGAGTCCAAACAGCTGATGAAAACATCACAATAACCCACAGCACTCCAGTCCATCAGTTAACATCTGGAGAAGACAAAAGCTGTTTGGACTCCACTTCTTGGATGGCCTGAGGGAGAGCACATTGTCAGCAGATTTTCATGTTTGGAGAAACTATTTCTTTAAAGAGCTCTAGCACATGAGCACATGTGAGCATTTTTGGGTCAAGAGTTAATGAAGTGAGAGCCACTAGATGCTGCTCCATCCATAAGGAAGCATCTTTCCATTCCTCTTTCTAACAGCTCACAGTTTTCCACAGCAGCAGGCTCTCTCGCTCTCTCTAGGCAGCGTCTTTAAATCATCTTAACCTCATTTTGTGCAACATTAATGACCGTCGTCGTATATTTTAAGAAACACATCCCTGTTTTGTATATGGAATAGATTATGATGCTGAAAGAGGATTTGGAACCAGCTTTGCAGATTGCTTTATAATGGTAAAGGTTGGGATTTGAATACATTATTCTGGACAAAGTCCAGACGAAAGCCTTTTAAAATGGGCTGAGATGTGCGATTATTATTCCGTCACGTGTTTTGATGCCACTTTGGTTTGAGACGCAGCAGAATAGATCAATGGTAAGCCGAACATAAACCAAAGCACACTTTTTTTTTTTCAGATTCTCTAAAGGATGAGCCGATAGAAGCTGGAGGTCAAAGGTCTCTACGTGACAAAGCTCCCACAGATGGGAAACGACTTCAGGGACACGACATGATATTTACTTTCTTTATCTTCTTCACCGAGTCCCTGGAGAGGCGCATTAAGCCATAATTACAAAGGGTTCACGTGTGCGTGTGCAGATAAAGAATACGACTGCGTGTGTTCGGATGTGTTTTGAGGTTACAGTAGAAATGTCACTGAAAGGAAAGACTGGTGCTGATGATGAAGATGGAAGGGACAGTTCATTGCTTATAAGATAAAATTATAGATGCACGGACCATTTTTATTTATTTTTAAATATCACTTTCTACAGTGCCTTGTTTATTTTATGTGAGCTCCAGTTTTGAAGTAGACTAGAGGAGTGGTTCGCAGCTTTTTATTAATTTGAATGGGCTGCTTTGTGACATCACAAAACCCCGGGAAATCTCCCTTTGGAGTGGACTTTGAGATTTGTAACTTTGTAGATCTTTATTTTTTATGCCCAAACACACACACACCACACAGGATACAATTCAAAAAGAGAAAAAGCAGAATAGGACGCTTTTAATAAAATTAATTAATAAGATGCATTCATAAGATTGAGGTTTGTCTGCATTGCAATAATAATATATATAAAAATTGCAATCATTTTGGGTTCTTAAATATAATTTTTTACTTAGGTAAAACATAAAGTGTTGTTTTTGTCTTTATGTCTGTTGCAAATTTACAACATTGTAGTATTATTTATATATATATTTTATAATAGTGTTTGTTTAAATTAGCTCATTTTTATTTTTATTTTATTTAAATATTTAGTCATTTTGTTATGTGCTTTTGTCATTTATACTATCTTGTTTACATGTAGCTTTATGTATTTCAGATTCACTTCTTCAAATTTTTTTATTAACATTTCTTTTGAAATTGTAATTATTTTGAATTATTTTAGATTTAGAATTTTTTTCAGCTTTATTTTAATAAACAACCATTTTTAAAAATAAATAAATTCTGAGATACTGTATAAAGTAGCAATTATGATAAATAAGTCACAATTCCTTTTTATATAATGAGGTAGAATCAGACTTCTCTATAGATTGGTGTGTATTTTCAGTTGATGGTCGTGTGTTTTGTCTCCAATCCATCCTCTCAGAATTATTATTACATTTTAAAGCATCTCGCCGGGCCGAGATATTGAGCTCATCTAACATTCTCCAGCTGCATTTGATCTTTTAGGTCAAGATCTTCAGAGGGAGATATTTTTAGGTCACAGAGAGATCCGCGTCCCATTAAACGCATTAACCATGCATGATAATTAAACTTTCATACTGTATGCTCCATAATAGTGTTTGTTAGTTCCAGGTGAATAATGCAGCACTGTGGGCATTTTCGAAGGATTTCTGCCATGTTCTCACATGCACGTGTGTGGAAATAAAACATGTTTGTGTTATGTAATCCCTCTGAGAGCGTTCCAGTAAAACACAATGATTAGTTCAGCTGCAGTTTGTGTGAATGCTCATGTAAGAGGACTCTGAAGGAAAATAGCATTTCTTTATAATCCCATCACGATTTAAGACATTATTTTCATACCATTTTATTTTGCATCCAAATAAATAAAAAAAAAAGTCAGTTTTAATTGATTTTTTAAAATCATATTTCAATACATTCCACTGTAAACATACATTTGCGATAGTATTTAGATTTTTAAAAGCTTATAGACATTTAAAGTAACACATCTCCTTTTTATTTAATATTTATGAGATTTGCATTGCAATAATATGCATTTGCAATAATTCAAATATTATTTATGTAAATTATAATATCTTGTTATAATCTCACATTTTTTGCAACAGTGTTGTTTTGGAATTATTTAAATATTGTTATAATATTTTAAATTAGCTTCTATGTTAAAATATATATATTTTTTCTTTTTAGTTTAAGTTTCAGTAATTTTGTTATGGGATTTTGTTATTTTTATTCGTATTTTTTTATATTTCAGTTATAGCTTGAATTTATTTCTATTTCAAGTTTAGTTATTTTAATACTTGATTTAAATGCAAGCATCATTTTAAATTAAGTGAAATTGCAGACATGGAGTCTTGCAGCTTACTGATGCCGCAACAATAAGTAGGACAGGTTTGTAAATTATGAAGTAACCATAAATTCACAGGGAAAAAAAGAGTAATGCCTCGTTTTTTTCTTCCTTGACACAGATACAGTAACGAATGCAGGATGCTTGAGTTTGCCCGAAGGAGAGAAGATGCTCTGCTGGGATTTTCTCTCACCAGATCCATCTCTTTAAGTTTGTTTGCAAGCGTCCAGGTCTTATTGGCTCTCATAGCGATCTCTGCCTGACCCTGGCATCATTTTGACAGAAATTAGATGAAGCACGTCTGTGGCGTCTGACCTCAGCGAGCTCTCGTCTGTCTCACAGACATCACAGCACTGACCTCAGACATCGCTCCTCTGACTGACTAGCGCTGTTTAGGTCTTCAAATCAACCCAAATATCCAGCACTGTCCTCGTAGCCACAGATGTGAGATGTTAGATGTTGTACAGCTAGCCGCTTATTATGAATAATTGATTTGAGAGTTATTGATCTTATTACGTGTGAGGAGTGATATGAAATGAAATGAAAATTATCTGCTTATTCTCAAGTCGTCTCAAACCCACTTGAGTTTCTTTCTTGTGTTGAATGCAAAAAAAGATATTTTGAAGAATGTCGGCAACCAAACAGTTGACGGTAGCCACTGACTTGCATAGTATCGAAATAATAGTATGGAAGTCTATGGCTACCGTCACCTGAGGGCGAGTTAATGATGATAGATTTTTCACAGACTTTGCAAAAATTTGGATCGCATATATTGCATTGAGTGCTATTATATTTTTACTTGTTTATTTAGAATAGAATCTAATTTTAAATTTGAGAAAAGTAGAATATATAAGTATAGTGCAAAAGCATAGATGAGCTTCATGCATGGACTAAAACAAAATTTTTGACCGTATTCTTTAAGGCGAAAAAAATAAGTCTATTTTTGCCACCAGGGTTACTTCTAGCCCTCTTTATAGATAAAAATATGCAGTGTGAACATCTGTCTGAACAGTGTTTTCTGCAACAGAAAGTGGCAACCCAAGTGCCCATTAAAAAAAAAGAGCAAGAAAACAGAGAGAACAACTGAGACGTATTATTATTATGCATTCTTCATTTCTAACATGCATTTATGGAAAGAGCAGCTGAAAAGGACCATGATTAGAGGTGTTTGCTAAGGCATCACATGATACTGTTAGGGTTATGACTTGAACAATCCACTCAGAAACATGTTAAATAAACATTCAAAGCAAACTGCACAGCAAAGTGCAAGCATTCAGTGTGTTTAACAAGGGGTTTCATTTTCACTATACAGTCAAACATGCAGCGTGTTTAAAGCTCGTAAAGTTACCAACGGCTCTTTGGGAAAACATGCAAGACTCCAGAAACATACAGTATAGTGGCAGTAAAACATTTAACCGTTTATTCTTTTTCACAAAAATTCAGATTTGTGTAAAGCAGATTATTGATAATAAACAGTCATTTTAGTGTGCTTCCTTGCACAATGCTATGTTATAATCTCAAAACAATTTTACCATAGTGTGTGATTTGTGAACTATACATTTTGACAGTTGCATCATCTAATCTAACCCATACTGTACTTTACTGTACTGTACTGTATGGCTCTTCTGATGCAGTATTTGCTTAACTCAGCATGTATAGATACAAATGCATGCTTGGGAACTACTCTTATAAAGCAACCTAAGGGAGATTATTTTGCTATGGAATAATAATAAAAAAATAATAAAAATTGAAATTATGAGTTTATGTCTCAGAATTTAGACTTTTTTCCCCCATAATATGTGTGTGTGTGTGTGTGTGTGTGTGTGTGTGTGTGTGTTTGTTTGTGTGTGTGTGTGTGTGTTATTCCATGGCAGAAACATAACTGAGACATAAAAGTCTGAATTCTGAGATATAGCCTTGCAACTCACTAAGGAAAAATATAAGGCTATAAGTGATATATTAACCTGCAATTTTTTTTTTGGTATTTTTTATTATGAGATAAAATCGTCAATTTCCAAGAAAAAGGTCAAAAATGTGAGAGGGTCAGAATTGTGAGATTTAAACTAAAAATTCTGAGAATTCTTTTAAAATTAAGTTCAAATTGTGGGATAAAAAGTAGCAAATGCATGTTTAGTTGTTGTTTTTACACATTTTAGTGTGTGTCGCTGATCCATATTGACAGTAAGAGCTTCTTCTTCTTTCTTCATTTAAAGGGCGGATCACAAACTAAATAATGCATCACTGCTACCTGGAGGGGAGGGGAGAGGAGAGGCCCTCCATACGTATCTAATCTATGAATATTAAGATGTTTGGTAAAGTTGAGTCTGAATTTGTTTTAGCTGCAGGCTGTTGACATTCTCCTGCGCTGCACTTTACAGTCGCCGTACTCTTAAGGAAATCAACGTTCCTGCCGCACCCCTCGCATCGCCGTGTGATTGGAAAGATATTTGCGTCTCACGGATTGCGTGCGATAATCTTTAAAGCATGCACACTGGTTGCCTAGCAACAGCAGGTTGTCGGGAGTATTTGGTGCCTCTCTCTCTCTCTCTCCCTCTCTCTCTGTGAGTCTCTCTCTCTCTCTCTCTCTCTCTCTCTCTCTCCCTCTCTCTCTCTCTCTCTCTCCCTCTCTCTCTCTCTCTCTCTCTCTGTGTCTCTCTCTCTCTGTCTCTCTGAGTCTCTCTCTCACTCTCTCTCTCTCTCTCCTTTATTCAGCATTTGGCTAAATGTGGGCTGATCTCGATGGCCCTCCACTCCGCCTCTTAGATGAAAAATAATACAAAAAATCATCAAGGATGCATCAAATTGATCAAAACTGACATTTCTAATGCTACAAGAAGATTCCTATTTCATATATATTCATATATATATACATATATATATACATACATATATATACATACATACACACACACACACACACACACACATACATTTACAAGATACAAGATTTCTCATTTTAATATAGTTTAACCTGATGCACTAAAATAACTGAAATTGAAAATTATATATATATATATAAATATATATATATACTAAAATAGCACTAATAAGGTTCATTTACTGGCAATTCAAATGTGTTGTTAGTAAAATCAGTTGCAAATGAGGTTTACTGTGGGCTTCAAGTAGCATTGAGTGTCTCAGCTGGTGTGTAAGAGTGAGTCCTCTGTGACGTATGAAAGTCAACACTCTGCTCGTGTCACTTTTCCCGGTTACGCAGTTATGTTAATAGGAGCACCACCTGTTTGGAGGTGAATGCGTGCCCTGGAATGTGTCAGGGATTATCTTCTGAAAGCATTAATGCATCGCTGGCCTTCCTGTTACTGTTTGGGAACGACATTGTGCAATGCCAACTCTCCCGTCTGACACCCCTCCAGCACAAACGGGAATGTGAGGAGTGGATAAACAGGCAGGAATGGAGGGTCTCCAGCTGGACAGAGGAGCCGAGAGTCAAGGACAGGGGGTGTGACTGTGAGCGTCTCCTGTGCTGAACTTTTCCACTTCTTTTTCCTGCTCTCCGTGTCGTGGCGTTCCTCGCCCCTCACTGCTGAGTTTCACAGGGACTCGCAAAGACAATGTAGCAAGAGAAGGTCATGTACTAGATGTTGATGTACTGGGGAAACATTCAGAGATGTTTTGTTCTTTATGTTGCTATTTGTGTTGATAAAGTGCCAGTGCAACGTTAGTTTCTTTATTAATGATACTTTTATTTTAATTTTTCTCTTTTATTTTATTAATTGAAATACAAATATACTGTATAAAAACAGATGTGTATTATAAAGTTGTTAAATTAATAAAAACTTTTTTTTGTATTAAAAATAAACTATACCTTTATAATATCTTGTATTGGACTGTATATTTTTGTAATAGTTTTATATGTAAAATGTATTAAAAAAGTTTTTTAATAATCCTGAGAAAATTTATTATTAATTTTATTTTATGTTTGTCTTAGCTGTGTCTCCAAAAATGCATTTTGAGAAATAAAGATACACTTTACATTTAAAATACACTGTTATACTGTATACATTTAGATACAAACCTTATATTTCTAAAAAAAGAAAAAAATAGATAAATAAATACATGTAACATATAACTTTAATGTATATTGCAGTTCAGGTCACGGCCAATTGATTCTGAAATTTAATTTAATTTAATTTAATTTAATTTAATTTAATTTAATTTAATTTAATTTAATTTAATTTAATATTTGTCTATTTTTGTTTCTCCTAATTTTGTATTACTGTAAGAGAAATAAAAATGGACATTTACTAGAGTGCATAAATTTACAGTTTTAGACTGTAAAAATGTATAATATTATTGTTAAGTTAAATAATAATAATAATAATAATAATAATAATAATTATAATTATATATATATATATATATATATATATATATATATATATATATATATATATATATATATATATATATATATAGTGACATAAAACTTTTATAATAAAGATACAAATTAAAAATAATAAATATAACATACATTATAACTTTAAAGTGAATAGCAGGTATCTTGGCAAACCTGAGCACAGTTTGATCTCTTTTGAAACAAGATTACCGTGCTCTTTTACCAGTAGGTGAATCTAAAGCATAGGATTTATCTCTGCATTAGAGAAACAATTGAGATATTAAAAAGATGTCATTTTTCTTTCCTCATCAAAACCACACAAGAAAGCCTAAGCAAATGAACGGCTCACTCTTTGGTTCTTTTGTTTGCTGTAGTCTTGATTTTGTGGCTCTCGTTTTGTTCATCTAAAGCTGGCCTCGGCGTGTTTGAAGCTCATGTGATGTCATAGACAAACAGGGCGCTTTCTTTGGCAAAGACACTGGTGCAAACACATGCTTTTCTTTTACATTCACTGTTCAGTAACATCCAGCCCGAGGCTAAACCACCGAATGTCGATTTAGCCAGTTATTACACAAAACACACCCATTACCTGTGCTCAGAGACTCGTTTATGTCTATTTTTGTGGAATAAATAAGTAGTTTGGTAAGCAGGAATGACCGTCCAGCAAAAAAATACATCTTTTGAGTCTTGAAGTGGTCAGACTTTATTTCTGTACAAGTATTTAATCACTGGTAGCCAAATCTGTCCTGGCAAACTCAATAAAACTTGCAATAAATTCTTCCTGTTGGATCTCTGTACTTTGGATTTGTACTTTCTAGAGTCAAACCTAAAGTGGTTTTAAACGTTTGCTGATTTAAGCTGCTGATCTTGTAATCGCTGTAATCCTTTCCTAATGTTTCACAGTGTTTTTAGTAGCGATTTTTCATCATCCTGCGGGAAATTCAGTGCAGCGTAATACTTTAAATGTCTGTTTTGACTTTATACATTTGTGTTTTTTTTCTTTGGTAATTCTGCTTCCTTGCTGTTTATAGGTAAGCAAAGATGTCTTGAGGGCAAAACTGTTAAAGAGCAAAGCACATAATGAGAGTTGCACATAAATGAGCTCACTAGGGTATTATGATAGAATGCAGAATTAAATAATATAAAGTGTAATAATATAAAATGCTAACAAACATATATGTATATAAATACAATCCAAATGTTTGGGCTCTGTGTGATATTTATGTTTTCGAAAGAAGTCTTTTCTGCTCACCAAACCTGCATTTATTCGATTAAAATTAAAAAGTAAAGCCAGTAAATTATTATTATTTTTTTTAATAGCTGTTTTGTATGTAAATATTTATTAAACAGTAATTTAATTCTGTGATGCGCAGCTGAATATTCAGCATCATTACTCCAAACTGTAAAAAATGGCTGTGATTTTAATGGTAAATAACGTAACGGTAATTTCCTGTAAACTGACGTTCCCAGAATTCTCTGCGTTGAATTTCAAATTTAGTTTGAATTAAATTTTCTCTTTGAAATAATTTTTTTCTTATCTGTTATGTTTATTAGGGTTGTATGTTACATATAATGTTTATTGCATTATTTCAGTTTATTGTATGTCACCATGATGGTGATTAGTGTTTGTGTGCATGAAACGGTGCACCTTCTATATATGTTATTATTTAGAAGCTGTTTGTGATGGGCTTTGTTTCATCATGTGACTTTCTTATCAGCACCTGCTTTTGGTGGTTATCAGTGTATTACAAAGGCACAAAACAGATTTCAATACTTCAATAAGTTGGCAGATTAACATTATATTACACTGTAAAAAATGACTATGATTTTAACGGTAAAGAACTGTGAAAATGCTTCAGTACCAACCAGTTTACTGGTTAACGGTAATTTCCTGTAAACTTTACAGGGAAAAAACGTAAACTTACGTTCCCAGAATTCTCTGCGTTGCATTTCAGATTTTGTTTGAATTTGATGTTTTTTCTTTGAAATAACTATGTTTCTTCTTAATTTTTTCTCATCTTTTATGTTTATTAGGTTTGTATGTTACATAAAATGTTGTTAAATTAATGTTTACTGCATATTTCAGTTTAATGAGTCTCACCATGATGGTGTTTAGTGCTTGTGTGAATGACACCGTGCACCTTCTATGTATCTTATTATTTAAAAGCTGCTTGTGATGGGCTTTGTTTCACCACGTGACTTTCTCATCACCACCTGCTTTTGATGGTTACCAGTGTAATACAAAGGTACAAAACAGATTCCAGTACTTCAATAAGTTCGTATATTAATATTATATCAGTTAAATTATGGTATTAAACTGTAAATATAAAGTAAAGCTGTTAAACCTACAACAGTGTAACTGTACTTTTTACGGTATAAAACCGTTAAACAAAAAAACAAAATGGTTTTACCGTACTTTTTACGGTATAATTCTGGCAACCACAGCTGCCGGTTTTTTACAGTATATTTTACAGAATATTTTTAACAGTCCAGTTGATGAAATTATGGTAATAAACAGTAAATTTAAGGTAAAACCGCAAAACCTAAAGTGTTGTTACCTTATTTTTTTACAGTATAATTCTGGCAACCACAGCTGCCGTGTTTTTACTGTAAATTTTACGATTTTTTTTTTTTTACAACAAAAAAAATTCTATGGATGTTAAAATGTCCAGATTTATTGTTGTGATTGGAAAGTTATTGAAAGGTTTCTTAGAACATGCATCAAAAATAACATCAGAAGGACATTCCAAGAATGTTGATCTCAGAACGTTTTCATTATGAGAACATACAGTATATCTAATATTAATACATTTATAAGACCTTTGCATAAACACCACTTTAAATGTGTTTTATATGACTTTTAAAAACATTAGTGAAAGTTGTGAGAACCACGGATGTACCATTTTTGGCTCCACAAAGAACCTTTTTGCAATCTGAAGAACATTATTTCACCACAAAGTACCTTTTGTGAAAAAGAAAGATGTTAAAGGTTCTTTATGGAACCATTTAGGTTCTTCTGAGGCATCATGAAGCACCTTTATTTCCTTAACCTCTAGACTGGGAATTGTTTAAACTCTGGCAACCCATAAAGCCGAAGCCAGCGAGTCTGATGTCCTGAGCTTGTTCCTGTGTGAACCTTATGCACTTGTTTATATTCATTGTGTTCTATAAATATCATATTTTGGTTGGTTTTAATCTTCATCCAGGTGTCAGCTGCACATCTGAACCAATATGTGAGGTTTTGCTGCTTAGAAATCTTCCTACAAGACAACACAAGGAGTTTATGAAGTCCTTTGAGTTCTGGATGCGATCATTTGTGAAGCCTATAACCTCTTGTGTTAGTTGCTAATGGGGCTAAAACGATCCTGATTTTAATGGAGAGTAATATGGGCCAGTGTTTGACAATAGTTTCGGCAGAGCGCTTTTCCATGACCCCGTGTGATATTACGTTTGTTGTGTCAACCTCTATCTTTACTTTCACTGTCTATTTGTGTTTAGACATTTGTGTGTTACTTTTTTGTGCGTTTCTGCTTTCCTCTGCTGTTTATAGGTAAGCAAAGACATCTTCAGGGCAAAACTGTTCAAGGTTCAAGAGTGTAATAAAATTAAAATGTGCATAAATTAGCTGGCTGGAGTTGAGATATTTAAGACGTTTAATGACAGAAGAGGAATAAATAATAAAAATGGCAAGAGATTAACACTTAAAAAAATTAAATAAATTGTGACCCTGGACCACAAAACCAGTCATAAGGGTCAATTTTCTGAAATTGGGATTTATACATTTTCTGAAAGCTGAATAAATAAGGTTTGTTAGGATCGGACAATATTTGGCTGCAAATTTTCAAAAGATCTAAATACTGAGAAAATCACCTAAATTAAGTTCTTAGCAATGCATATTATAATCAATCAAAGTTTTTATATATTTAAGGTAAGAAATGAACAACATTTTATCTTGGAACAGGATCTTTCTTTTCAATATCAAAATGATTTTTGGCATTATGTTTTTTAGTTTTTTTTGGCTATTATACCTTGTGACTTAAGGCTGCTTTTGTGCTCCAGTGTCACATATTATCATGTAGATGTCTTTGAGCATAAAATCTGTTTGATTTGTGTTCTCACAAGGTAATGTTCTTATTTGTTCCTGATGAACGTTCTAAGAAATGTTTATCGTATCTTAAAAAAAACAATCACCATAAAAAAGGCGCATTTTAAAATTTGTATAATATTACAAATAAATGTGCAAATAAGTGTATATTTTGGATAAAAATTAAATAAAATACCAGTTCTAAAATATTGTAAGAAACATTTTTGTAAACATTAAATAACATTTTATTCAAGCCAAGAAATCTGGACACTTAAATGTTCCTAGAATATTAAAAATAAACTTTCAAATAACATTATATTTTTAGTATGTTATAATCTCAGAAAAATTACATTTCAACATTTTGGAAGTATTTAAAAACTGTTTATATAACCTACAGCATTAGAAGAAATCCTTTATTTTGTAAAAATTGTTTTGCAAATGCATTTTCTTTTCTCTGTTTATTTTTATTTTAATTATTTATTTTATTGCTATTGGTTTTCTCGAAGGTGATTATTCACAGTACCGTTCAAAAGTAAATACGATTAGTTTTATGAAAGAATTCTCTTCTCCTCACCAAAGCTGCATTTATTTGATTAGAAAAAAACCCCAGATATGAATATATGTTAAATGTAATTTATTTTCTGAGATGTGCAGCTGTATTTCCAGCATCATTCCTCCAGTCTTCAGTGTCACATGATCTTCAGAAATCATTCTGATATGATGATATACTTATCAAGAAACATTTATGATAATTATCAATTATCAAAACAGTTGTGCTGCCCTATATTTTCATGAAAACCATGATAAATATTATTTTCCAGAATTATTTGCTGAATGGAACGTTCAAAATAACAGCCTTTATTTGAAATAGAAACATATTAAATTTCTTTGCTGTCGCTTTTGATCAATTGAATGCATCCTTGATGATTAAAAATATCAATTTCTGAAAAACAACAACAAAAAACTTTTTATATGTTAGATTATGGGCCATTGCTGGTTAAGGATTTGGGGGCTTATTTCTGGGCCAAAACATACAGTCACAAGACACTTTACTTGTTTTGCTTTCAAGGTATAATTATTGAAAAGATGTTTGTTTGCAGCAAGAGGCCAGATGTAATTTAGCTTTACGCAACATATCTTTATACCAGATAAAACAATGTGCTTTGTTATTCACTCCACTTCTGTTTACACATGCAGCACACCATCCCTCACAATTAGTGTCTATTTTTGCTATGGGCGAGTGTATAATGAGAGGATGAGGAGCGGATGAATGTAGGTGTCTTCCCAGGAAAAGACGAGTGGAAAATTCAGTCCAGGAACAAATGGGCAGACGGAGGCGGGGTGACGGCTGGTAACCCGAACCCTGGAGACACCAATCTCTGTGACTCTGTTAGGGAAAGCTACTCTCCCTCTCTTCTCCTCTCGATCGCTCTGGTTTGGGAACAATAGTCTCTTCTCACATGCTGAGCCTCGCACACACAATAGTATCCCTTATGTGAGCGAGCGGCTCGGCTGACTGATCCCGGTCTCCCGAAAGGACAACATGTGCTGAGATTCCTCCAGGGCCTCGTAACCCGACCGTTCCCAGAAGAAAAACTCACGGTCTGGGGGGTGTGATTACAGGTGCCTTAGAAGTTGATGTTTTAAAGGAAAAGTGCACCCAAGAATCACAATTCTGTCAGCGTCAGCCAATGAACGTTCAGAGAGTGACGTCATGTGACCCAAACAAGTCAACACGAGTTTATTTGTTTACGTTTGCTCATGTAAAGACACATCTGTCTGTTTTCTCATTTGAGTTGTTTTAAACTCAAGTAGTAGGTAATGTGAGGCTGTTTTCGGCACTGATGTTACAGTAGAAGAGGTAGATTACAACTTTATTTTGGCCAGAATCACTGTTTCATTTGTTAGTTCACCCAAATATGAAAATTACTATTTGTGACCCTGTCTGTGATCTAATTATGAGATAACAAGCATCAGAGTTTGATTTAAACCATTCATTTAACTATGATTTCAATCTTTGACATGGTTTTTTTCAGTCAATATTATAGAACTAAAGATTAGAGTTCATAGGAGAAGGCCAAAGACCTTAAAGATTTGAAGACATACAGTAATGACACCTCAGCAATGCATGCCACTAGTTTTAAAGTATTAAATACATTTCAGTAAGCGTGTTCAATACTTTTTGCCTGGGTCATTCCATTTTATTACACAGAATGTATTTGTTTTGTTTTCTTTGTATGTACGAATTAATTGGATTGTTACCAACATCTGGTGAAGTTTTCATGTCAACAGCTCCTTTAGAAATATATTTACTGAGAAAAATATTGATCTGTTCAAAACTTATTTTACCCACTGTGTGTGTGTGTGTGTGTGTGTGTGTGTGACATGACATGGGTATGACACAGGTATTACAAGGAGAGGGTGACTTATGAGGACATAACCTATGTCCCCATTTTTCAAAACACTTATAAATCATACAGAATGAGTTTTTTTGAGAAAGTAAAAATGCACAAAGTTTCCTGTGAGGGTTAGGGTTAGGTGTAGAGTTGGTGAAGGGCCATAGAATATACAGTTTCTACAGAATAAAAACCATTACACCTATGGGATGAACACACTTTTCACAAAAACAAACGTGTGTGTGTGTGTATATAAACACACACACAACCATGTGGTAATGTCAATACATAAATCATTTTGTCATTGAATTTCCAGGAAAAACTATTACATTTTGACATAAAGTGTTAATTGTCATAGATATTATCCTACCACACGATGATATTCAAAAATATTTTCATGAATTTAGTGAAAAGTGTATACCCCATATTGTATATTTATATTAACATTTCCATGCAAAACAGTGATATATATATTTGGAAGATATATTTATTTCAATCATTCTGTTGACAACAATGACTATATTTTGGGCAGAAAGAAAGATCTATTATCTAAGATTTAGATTGGCATGAGGAATTTTCTTTTTCGGCCCAACTATTCCTGAAAATGAATAATAGACCTTTAGAATGACACTGAATTTTGCTGAAATACTAGAAGTGACAGCTATCTTTTAAAATCAGATTCTTGCTGATTTCCGCAGTGTTCTTCGCAGAGAGCTGTGTGAGACGGAGACACTGCCTTCTTTCACAGTTGTCATGTTTATTATTCTGTTGATCTGTTGCCCGTCTCTCTCTCTCACTTTCTCTCTCACTCTAACACACACTCTCTCTCTCTCTCTCCCAGCGTCTGCGGCTGACATTTCCCTCTGAGCTCACAGCTGCGTGCCTGAGAGAGCGAGAGCTCGTAGAGACACTCCACAGTCCTTACTGCACAGCGAGGAGCAGCTCCCAAGAGCACACTTACAAAAATAAAATGCCTGAAAAATAAAATGTAGCATAGCTTTCACAAAAACTGTTTTTTTAAGTAAACATCAAAGGATCATCACATTGTAAGAACATTGTTAAAGAGTAGATACAAACATTAAATTAACATCACCAGAGGAACATTTGTTCATAACTTTTAGAGAGCCTTGCCAGTACGTTATATAATATATATGTATGCATGTATGGATTTCCCATGTGGTGCATTTGACTTTGCAAAATGTAAAATAAAAAAAGATAGCTAAAGATCTTGTTTGCCATTTCTGCTCACGTCCATAGAGCGTCTGATCACGTGTGTCACACTAATCACGTGTGTCAGATACAGTACGAGCCCCTTCCCCCTTCACATTTCTCTGCACATCGAGAGACTACAACACATTGTTTCTTTCTGAGAATAAACCCTGGATCAGACACAGCAATTATGGGATGAAGCACTGGAACCGGTTTACTTAATGATAGTTTTCACTGTTTAAGGGTATATTATTAGCTATTACTTTGTGTGATTTGATTCAGGTATTGCACTAGTGCATTAGTTTCTTGCAAAGTAACAAATTCTGTATTATTCACCTGAATTTTGAGTAACACAAGGGCGGTCACTTTCCTAGTGCCTGACCGCCTACTTTAGAATATAACGTTTCCTTTCAGAGACTGGACTGCTTCCTTAAAATAGGTTTGGTAGCTGCTTTAAATTGCTATTTCATGATCCCAAGTTAATGAGTGCCAGACTTTTATAAGGAAGAAAATATTAAAATGTTACCACAGAAAGCCAGCAACATCGATTTCAGCTTGAAACGGTTATGACTGTCAGAGAGGCTGATCGTCACTGTTGACATTCCCACAAATCTGATGTCACCTTGAGTTCATTATCATCTTCCTCATTTACGAGCCTCTCTGGCTTTCTTGGAGTATTTACCAAACAAATGGATGTAAACTGAAAAGGAAATGTGCAATCCATGCTCACAGATTTATAAGTGGTGGCATGCTGTTGAAAAACATAAATATGGACTAAACTTAATCCATTGTTGACAGAGAAAAGATAGCGAGACGTTTACAAAACACGAACAAAACGTGTGCCAAACTTGCATTCAGAACTCTTAAGATATAATTTTGGCCGTGTACAAGCATAATTGGAATTTATCAGATTAATAACTGGGTGTTGAATGCCGAAGGACACAATTAAGACACTTACCTTTGAAATGGAGAAGTGGCTAAGAATCATAAAAATCAGGTGGTGCTAGACAAATCAAATATTATATATATACAAACCAGAGCACATGGGATGTTTTTTTAATACTAATAAATTATGTGCAAACTACAACAGGTCTTTTCAAATATTGAGAATGCTAGTTCTTCAATTAGATGTCAATGACATGACCTACCTGTTCGGATGAAGGTTGAATAAATGTTAAAGCTCCAAGTCAGCAGCCAAACTCCTCCCTAATCTCCTCCTTGAAACAGGTGAGTTGGCAGGGTATAAATTTTGTGAACCTGGCTTGAACACACAGGAGCTTTTTGTCTCCGGAGAGGCTTTCAGGAGAACTACGACATCTAAGATCCAAAAGCTCCAGAGATTATATTGGAACAAACAAGGAAAATGGGGCTTGGAGTGAGTGGACCATGGCTATATTTCATTATACGTCGTTTCATTGCACATTTGCTTTTGTTGCTCCATTTTTCTCTCTGGTTTTTTTCTTCTTTTTCTCTTGTCTCTCGTTCAGGTAATGTGTTTGTTCCATATGCTAAGCATTGTTATTTTTGATAGACGGGGAACGATAAGTACAAATTGGCGGCAACTTCAGAAGATGGAGCCAAAAAGCCGAAAAAATTGAAAAGAAAGCAGAAGGACATGGACGACCTCAAAAAAGAAGTGGATCTGGTGCGAAAATAATATATAAATACATTTAGAAAATACACATCGCATTAAAATGTTCCGTTTAACAATAATCGGTTCTGGGGGGAACTGGGATTTCAAGGCTCTTTTTGTTTCTGTAGGATGACCACAAGTTGACCATGGATGAGCTTCACCGCAAATATGGAACTGACCTAACAAGGGTGAGTTCTGTAACACATTTGGGAAACATAAAGTATCTAAAATGATTCATGTGCATGTTTTATCTTCTTAGTTGGACATACATGATTGTTGGTTTTATCTCCCTTTAAATAAAGTGCTAATGCTTGTAAACTAGTTTAATTTTGGATTAATAAGCTTAATATGTCTACTCTGTCAAATCAAAGCACATTAACTTTAAAAATTATGTCTGTGGATGAGGTTTACCAAGAGGTATGTTCAAGATGTAATTATTATGTCATGGCAAGTGTTTTAAAGTTGTGATGGAAAAGTTATAATACAAGTACTTGCAACTTATATAAGTAAGATATGGATCTGAAGCCTATGTGCATAATATTATTTGAACCAAATTATTGCTAACTGTCCTGGAGCAAACCTGGACATAGGTAAGTGCGTCTTTGTCATTAACTCCACCCCTTGCCTGGACCAAATCCTCTGCCCCACCCTGACCTTCAAAAAGCTCTAACGCCTCAAGGACAACATGCCCCTTTTTCGTTATTCCACAATATCGCATTTAAGTCTCATATTTATATTTATATTTTTGAGGTCTGACATCCACAACCACTGTTTCAAGCTTCACTCACGCTGCAACCACATTTAACCAATTGTTGACTACATTTTTATTGTTGCTGGCAGGGCTTGTCTTCTTCCCAGGCAAAGGAGATCTTAGCTCGTGATGGGCCCAATGCCCTGACCCCACCTCCTACGACTCCAGAATGGGTCAAGTTCTGCAAACAGCTTTTTGGTGGGTTCTCAACGCTGCTTTGGATTGGTGCAATCCTTTGTTTCCTGGCATACGGAATCCAAGCTGCCTCTGAAGATGAACCCGCAAATGACAATGTACGATTGAGCTAAAACCTTAAATTATTTATTCATGTCAACAAACATAGTGAATCAAGCATAATTAGCCCCACTGTGAACCTGTTTTAATTTTCCAGCTTTACTTGGGAATTGTGCTTGCTGCTGTTGTCATCATAACAGGGTGCTTCTCATACTACCAAGAAGCCAAGAGCTCTAAAATCATGGAATCTTTTAAGAACCTTGTACCTCAGGTAATGAAATTAAAATAATGTATATTCTGATAAAACACTGTATCTCTCACACACACACACAAAAATAATTATAATTACTTCTGGTTTTGTAGCAAGCCCTTGTTGTGCGTGATGGAGAGAAAAAGAGTATCAATGCAGAGGAGGTAGTCGCTGGTGACCTTGTGGAGGTCAAAGGTGGAGACAGAATCCCAGCTGATCTTCGCATTATCTCAGCGCATGGATGCAAGGTAAGACCTAAAGTGCAAAAGAATGGCAAAAGTAACATACTCCCACTTTTGTAAAGTTAAGTTGCATTTTGAATGTTGTTCACCAGAATGGGAGACGGGTATTCCGGTGTCTCCATCAAACAGGCTTCTTAAAGTCCCTATGAGAAGATATAAGCATTCAAAGCTTGCAATTTGTCTCTTCCGCCAAAACATCTCAACAATTTTTTGACGTCACATACTTCACCTTCTCATCAAATCTTCTAACCAATCAAATGCGTTCAAGAATCCGAAGCGCCCACCCCCTGCACTATAAATAGACGCTGAAGAGCCGGCTTAGATTGGTTACTGTGTAGTATTTCCTGTACAGTGAATGGCTCATAGTGCACAATGTAGGTAATAGGTAACAGGGTTCAGACAGTGTAAATAAGCTTTCGATTGGTGCAAATGAGGTCGGGTTTCACGTTGTTGCACTGGATCCGCGGTGGTAATACAATCTGATCTGGACTTTGGCTCCTGTCCAGAGATGAGAGAGACACACACGGAGTGGATCAAATGTGGGAGTCTTTTTATTAAAAACTTTCACAACTACACAGCCTCAGCATGATTATGACCACTATTTTGTTTTACTAAGTGTTTCATATCGAATTTAGAGGGTAATCTATTAGACCGTGGCTGTCAAATGTGGCTTTACTGAGCTCAATGTCTCTGTTCTAAGCATATGTAAACAAAACATTATTGGCTATTTTAAAAAGAGGGTGGGGCTACTCAATTTGTCCTGCCTTCTCTTCCTGTTTCAGTTGAAATTACGTCACCACACAGAATAATGCTGAGTGTATCAAGGCACTTCAGAGGACCTTTAAGTAGTGCGATTTCCTTGCTCAACAAGTCAACCAATGTTTTGTTGGTGAACAAGTTATACATGCTGGTATACCAACCAGCCAGGGCTGTCAAAAAATACTCCTGGAGGGCCAGTGTCCTACAACATTTTACATAGAAGGGTATTGAACACCCCAGAGTTAGACCAACACCAAACTGTTACTAAACAGCAATCTTGGACCAATAACTAATGATATTCATGGTATTCTTCCTTTCCAGGTGGACAACTCCTCCCTCACTGGGGAATCTGAGCCCCAGACTCGTTCTCCTGACTTTTCCAATGAAAATCCCCTGGAAACCAGAAACATTGCCTTCTTCTCAACTAACTGTGTTGAAGGTACAGAGTTAAAACATATTAGGTTTGTTGTATAAAAAAGTCAGAATTTTGTAATTTATATATATTTTTTCTATAGGTACCGCCAGAGGGGTTGTCATCAACACTGGTGACCGTACTGTCATGGGTCGTATCGCCACCCTTGCCTCCAGTCTGGACTGTGGAAAAACACCTATTGCTATAGAGATCGAGCACTTCATCCACATCATCACTGGTGTAGCTGTCTTCCTGGGTGTCTCCTTCTTCATTCTTTCCCTGATTCTTGGATATGGATGGTTGGAAGCTGTCATCTTCCTTATTGGTATCATTGTCGCTAATGTACCTGAAGGTCTCCTTGCCACTGTAACTGTAAGTTAGAGTTCAATGTACACTACTAGAGCCAAAGAACACTTCACTTGAGCCAAGAATTATTAATTAACTGGTATCTTCATGTAGGTGTGTCTAACTCTGACTGCCAAACGCATGGCAAAGAAGAACTGCCTGGTGAAGAATCTCGAAGCCGTGGAGACTCTTGGCTCGACCTCCACCATCTGCTCTGACAAGACTGGTACTTTGACCCAGAACCGAATGACCGTGGCTCACATGTGGTTTGACAACCAGATTCACGAAGCAGACACCACAGAAGACCAGAGTGGAGCCTCCTTTGACAAGAGCTCTCCAACTTGGTCTGCTCTGGCACGTATCGCTGGCCTTTGTAATCGTGCTGTCTTCCTTGCTGATCAAAGCCGTGTGCCAATCCTAAAGGTGTGCTTGAGCTTTAGTACTTTATATTTAAAGAAATATGTTGATGATTTACATTTTGAGTGACTATAAAGGTCTATCAGTAAATATATTTCAGTCAAGACACTTTCAGTAAAGAAAATAAATCTATCTTCTGCAGCGAGACACAGCTGGTGATGCCTCAGAGTCCGCTCTGTTGAAGTGTATTGAGCTGTGCTGCGGTTCAGTCACTGAAATGAGAGAGAGGTACCCAAAGATTTCTGAAATCCCTTTCAACTCCACCAACAAGTATCAGGTATTTTAGATTAATTATTATTTGGAGATTTACAGATTTGACTGTCCTTCCTTACATCCCCTAATACGCCTTTCCTAGCTCTCAATCCACAAGAATCCCAATTCTTCGGAGTCTAAGCACCTGCTGGTGATGAAGGGAGCCCCTGAGAGAATCTTGGATCGATGCTCCATGATTTTGATTCAAGGAAAAGAGCAGCCTTTGGATGATGAAATGAAAGATGCTTTCCAAAATGCTTATGTAGAACTCGGAGGTCTTGGAGAAAGAGTGCTTGGTAAAGCCACCCTATAAAGTTCACCTTGTGGAGTTTGTCAGTTAAAACTATGACTATGTACACTAAATGACTGTGTTCTTTATCAAAGGTTTCTGCCACTTTAGCCTCCCTGATGACCAATTTCCTGAGGGTTTTGCATTTGATACAGACGAAGTGAACTTCCCCACTGAGAACCTGTGTTTTGTTGGCCTCATGTCTATGATCGATCCTCCTCGTGCAGCTGTACCAGATGCTGTGGGCAAGTGCAGGAGTGCAGGAATCAAGGTGTTGTTTCACCTTGATTCTAGACTGATGGCTTGATTATATTATACTTTTACTGATTTAAATGAATCATATGATCAAGCATCTATGTCTTCTATCACAGGTTACTTGTGACCATCCAATTACAGCTAAGACTATTTGTAATGGGTCTTGAATCAATAAGTTGTTCTTGGTTCAAGATCCATTGTTTGAATATGTAACACCTTTGCTGCAGCATATTCAACATTGTTCATACTTGTTGCATGTACAATCAGTTAATCAAATTATGATTCAGAATCTTGAATTACAGGTTATCATGGTTACTGGAGACCATCCAATTACAGCCAAGGCTATTGCAAAGGGTGTTGGCATCATCTCTGAAGGCAACGAGACTGTGGAAGACATTGCTGCTCGTTTAAACATCCCTGTTGGAGAGGTCAATCCAAGGTGCCCATCTCCAACAAAACATTTATTTCCCAAGTTTTGAATCTGCTCTAGAAGTGTACTAATACAATGTGTACCCCTAGAGATGCTAAGGCCTGTGTGGTCCATGGTGGAGAACTGAAGAATATGAGAGAAGAAGAGCTGGATGATATCCTGAAACACCATACAGAAATTGTGTTTGCCAGAACCTCTCCACAACAAAAGCTGATTATTGTAGAAGGTTGTCAGCGCCAGGTAATTCCTGTCCAATACTATTTGATATCAGAAAATTTTGCCCTGAAGGAACAATTTTAATGCTTTTTTTCTCTTATCAGGGTGCCATTGTAGCTGTAACCGGTGATGGTGTCAATGATTCTCCTGCTCTGAAGAAGGCTGATATTGGTGTGGCTATGGGTATCGCTGGATCTGATGTATCTAAACAGGCTGCTGACATGATCCTTCTGGACGACAACTTTGCCTCAATTGTCACTGGTGTAGAAGAAGGTGAGAGATTTTATTGAGAACTTTACTGACTTAAGAATTATGAAGGTAACTTATGATGCTTAATTCTCATATCCATCTTCAACTTTAGGACGTCTAATCTTTGACAACTTGAAAAAGTCCATTGCCTACACACTGACCAGCAACATCCCTGAGATCTCACCCTTCCTCTTGTTCATCATTGCTAATATTCCTCTACCTTTGGGCACCGTCACCATTCTCTGCATTGACCTGGGCACTGACATGGTAGGTGAAAGGACACAGTGTGTGAAAAAGGAGCAAATCTCTGAAGGGATGTAGACATATATTTGTAAGATTTGTTTTTTTCTTCTGATTCATCGGATCTTGGTTTCCACCATCTTTAATGTGTTAGAAGCAAACTACGGTTCTGATCTTCCACAGATGTAGTACAGATAATCCTGAGACCATGACAGTGAATAGCATCCCAACCACAAAGTTAGACATCGTCTTGGAAATGATAGAATGAATAAGATGTAACTTTGTAATTGTAATTGCAGCTATTGTGTGAGTTTGTTTTAGTGCCACCATCTGGTCAGAAAAAAAGCACTTTGAATAATTTAGTGTAAAGGCGGGCGTACACGGTGCGATTTTTGCTGTCGTACGAGTTTGCATGCGATTTTTTTCAATCGTGTGGAAATTGCGTATTCTCGTATGGTCGCGGCTCGTATCATTTGCGATGAATTACGAGCTGAGCAGAGTGGCTTACGAGCACTTCCCGACCTGCCGATAATTTTTAAACATGTCTAAAAAGTTCGTGAGCTATCGGTTTGAAATCGTGCCATTTGTGCGGTTGAACGAGCCGATTTGTTGATTTATCTGAAGTTGTCCAATCACGAACTAGGAAAACCACAGAAGAAGAAAGACGAAGACGGCAGCGCCACGGCGAATGTGGACGACCAGGAGGAAAAACTCGCTGAAGTCTGACAGGAACAGCGAGCACTGTACGATGTTTCTAGCAACGTGTTCCACTGCCTTTTTAGTTTTCTCTTTCACACACGCATATGTAGTTTACAGGAACTCTTCATAAACGTAACGGTATTCATACACTGTCTACCTCTATACATCACGGAAAATGCATGATTAAAATTTCTATTAAACACCGTATAGTATTTTTTAAACCCATTTGGTTTACGAGGGCACATGAATTGTCCTCACAAACCATGTTTACATTGTAATACCTATTTCAGATATTTATAAATCATATACAAGAACAAACACACGGTAACCAAACGTCCCGGTTTCCTATTGCTGAAAAATAACCTGTACGTGTAGGAAACAGTCACGGCTCATATCAATATTTTATATGCAGTTATGAGAGATGGAGATCAGTTATATTATGCGCGTTCCACTTGAAGCAGCACTGCTCAGAATGATCACCTGTATAACAGTACCGCGAGAGCGATTCGAATGCATTGTATATGTGTGCTCTCTATCGCTCTCGCGGTACTTTAATGTCATACAGTGATCCTTCTGTGTGTGCAGCAGTGCTTCAAGTCGAACGCTCAACGTGTCGTATATCATCTCATCCGTACGATTTTCAGATAAACTCACTCGTGCCGTGTGCGTGGACATACGATCTTCCGACCATCCGAATTTGCACCGTGTACGCCCGCCTTAAAGTTATGACTTCTGTTCATCCAATACAACTCTACACATTCAGTGATCTCTGCTCTTGGAGTGTCAGCCATATTGGCTGCTCATCTTTTCTTTTTTTTTTTACATTTTGAAAACCGCAAACAGTTCATGTAGCAATGCTTTTTATCTTTAATGGGTGTATATCCATGTACTGAGCCTTAGTTTTGTGAGAGCTCCCCCAAATGGTCAAAGAATGGTTTTAATTTGTTGTTTAATGTTTCCACAGGTTCCTGCTATCTCATTGGCCTATGAAACTGCTGAAAGTGACATCATGAAAAGACAACCAAGAAACGCTAAAACAGATAAACTGGTGAATGAAAGGCTCATCAGTATGGCCTATGGTCAAATTGGTAAGAGCATGGTTACTCTAAACAGACGTTCGTTAGTGCTATGTTCATTCTTTGACCTGGTTTTGAAGTGTGCCTACTCTGCTGTAATATTTTACTCTTTGCATAGTATTTAATATAATTATTATAAAAGTTCAACATACTGCATCAGCAGGCTTGCTCCAAAAGCATCTGTGTTACATATTACTGTGTTTTATTTAATTTGATATCCATTCTGGTTAACTGCTATACTTTGAAATACTAAATCGTCTGCGTATACAAATCTGCCAGCAAGAATGGCGGCCAGGAATATCTTTAGTCAGTGCATTAATATAATCAACAAAACTTTATAATTGCTATTGCAGCCATGCCCTTAGCCGTAGAAGTAAAAAAAAGTGGCCACCTACTGTTTTTGGATTATAAAGAAACTGGAATGGAATATTGAAATGTAACATATAAATGCTCTATTATTAAATTAAATACATACAAATAAAACAAACACTTAATTATAGGCTATACACAATTATTTGACAGACCCTCCAAACTTTAATTTCAATGTCATCATACTTATTTTTAGGTATGATGCAAGCAGTTGCAGGGTTCTTTACCTACTTTGTAATTCTTGCCGAGAACGGATTCCTGCCCTCCGATTTAATAGGAATTCGAGTCAAATGGGACGATAAGTCTCTAAATGACTTGGAAGATAGCTATGGCCAGCAATGGGTAGGTATCAAAACTGTATATAAAACAAAATATATTTTATAATACAAGAAAATGTGAGTAGGGGTGCATGATAAATATCGGCCGATAATTAATGCGCATCTCGTCAGTAAAGCCTTATGTTCATTAGCAGCGTAGATGTGCATAGCTTGTCAGTTAACAACGGCTCTGTTTAGTAACAGCTGCTATATGTGAAATCACACACCTGATGGATTTTACCGCTTCATTGATGAGATGCGCATTAATTATCGGCCGATATTTATCGTGCACCACTGAATGTGAGGTATCGGTCATGTAAATATCGTTCTTCTGTTTATTCATTCAGACATATGAGCGTAGAAAGATTGTGGAGTTCACATGCCACACAGCATTCTTCGTCAGCATTGTGATTGTGCAGTGGGCCGATCTGATCATCTGCAAGACCAGGAGGAATTCCATTGTACAGCAGGGAATGAGGTATGTGAACAAAGTCTCCAGCCATTGAATTGTGCAGTATGTGTTATACATTGATGTTTTTAAAAGCATTGTCACCACTTTTCTTTCATAGAAACAAAATCCTCATCTTTGGTCTGTTTGAGGAAACTGCTCTGGCGGCTTTCTTGTCCTACTGCCCAGGCATGGACATTGCTTTAAGAATGTATCCTCTCAAGTAGGTGGAAATAACTAGTCTTTTACACACAATAAAAAAGGAATATTTCATTTTTATTCTAGCTGACCTTGTAATGTGTATTGAACATTATGTTTTAGACCATGTTGGTGGTTCTGTGCCTTCCCATATTCGCTGCTCATCTTCGTCTATGATGAAGTTAGAAGATACATCCTAAGGCAAAGACCAGGAGGTAATAACAGATACAACTAACAGATGTTAGCAGTCTTTGACATTGATAACATCAACGTTTGTTTTCATTTTAAAGCTAAAGTATCTGTTTCCCAAGAGGAAACCTGGGTTTTGAATGGGGTCTACAATAGCGATAACTTTCATAAAAGTATTATGTTATTTCACAGTGATTAACCTAGCTCTAATATCGATGCTGTTTTGTTTCAGGCTGGGTGGAAAAAGAAACATACTACTGAAACACGAAGACTTTCTGTTGCAAACATATGCGAGAAGACATGTCATCAAAATCATACAAAAACTGGTCATTTTAAATCAATAAATATGTCAAATTAGAAGTAATTTGTGTTTGTGTCTTCATTATGCACTAGCAATTAATTTGTATTAAAATAATGATCCCCACAAAGATATAAAATGTAAAACCTTTAAAATCAAATTAGACACTTAAGTAGAAAATGTGCAAAGCCTTGCCATGATAAAAGCACAGCACGTGATATTTATAGGCATTTACAATGATCAGGCTCATCAGATTTCACTACTACCACTAGAGGGCATTCTCCTTGTCTAAAATTAGGGGGTGAGATGATAGTTTCCATGACAACACGTTTATAGGCTAGAGCCCACAGCTTGTAAATAAATTTCAAGATATTTTTAGCTCTCCTACTTTGAAGATGCAGTCTCCAGCAGGCGCCAGTTCAACAGCACTGGTCAATTTCCATCATCAACAACACACAATACATGTGTTTAATGAGCATAATCCCTCTAATGAGGATAATCTGGAAAACATAAAAAGAAGAAAATAATGACCATGAAATACGATCTCAACAGAATAGAGCTAAAAATCGTCTGTCAAACCGAGCTCATATTATCCTAATGGTAGAAATCCTCGTATAATGGTGAATCCCATGTTATTAATTAAAAATAAGCTTCACATTTTATATTCATGGTTTGTGAAAAATAAGCTTAAAAGCAATTGCATCTACATTATTTTCAGTTAACTTAAGGCTATTATTCAACTACACCATGAAGTAATACTAAGAAATTTAGGTTATAAGACAATAAAAAACCAAGCAAGTCATGATTTTTAGATTGATTAACACCTTGTATATGCTTTCTAAGCACTTATACCAGGTGTATGAATCACAAAACCATGTTAATGATTTAAGAATTTCTAAACAATTTAACCACGTTACCATATTTTAAATAGTTTCTAGATGGTCTAATCTTGTTATAAGGCTGATAAAGCAGCTACGAACAGGACCACCTCCAGCTGGTTTACTGCTGGTCTGGTTTTCGGAACATGGTTCCCAGTCCAGTAAATGACCAACTAGAAACCACTTTCTTAAACACGGATATACGAGCTTAAACCGGTATTTTCTAACAAGGTAATAGCTTTGAATAGTTTCTTAACCAGCAACTCACAAAGGTAACATCAAACAAAAAAGTGAATCGGCACTGACAGAAAAGCGATACAATAATTAACACGATCAAAGTTAAGAAGTGAAAGTCTGTCACAATCCCTCAGTCCCGCGGTTGTCTTTCCTTCAGACCACGCCCCTTTCCTCCGCGTTACCATGACAATCCAAGCAGACGTCACAGTGAAAACCCCCACGATATAGACGTATATAAGCGTTGAGTGTTCACACTGGCTTGGATGCGTGTCTGGTTGGAACGACACGTCCAACAGTGACCAAGGATAAAAAAAGAGGAAACGGGATTGGGGACTTTTAATTTGTTGTTTTTAAAAGAAAGCTTGGATTTTTTTTGTTTGGAAACCCAGGTGGTTGTTTTTAATCAAAAGAAGCAAAATGGGACGAGGAGTAAGTGTGAACATGTTTGCCGTTTTATTCTTAAAGGCTGTCTAGGAGTTTGCATTGTTGTTTCTATCTTTAAACAGGTTCCTGAAAATAATGGTTTGGTAAATAATAATGGTTTCCCTGAGTAAGAGACTTCCGCAGTTTTAATATTTAAATTAGTTCGTTTAAATGAATGAAATGCGCGTACGGGTTCATCTAAACCATTAAAAGTCTGTATTCTCGGATGGAGCAACAGGTTTGAAGTATGTGGCTTTAAAAGAGACTCAAACTCCATGTTAAGACGTTCTGGGTTCGCTACAAAGATTTCAGGAATGTAACATTCAACTTCCTCTATGGCCGCGACGTTGTCTCGTGACTTTTACAGTGTAAAAATGAAGTGATCGTGTTTGTGACCAGAACAGAGCTCTGTGTTCCTCTGCTTGACAGCTCTAATCTTCAAGCTCTTTAACTATCACGACGGAACATTTCTAGTGGGCTTGACAACGTGTTTCCGAGTGTGACGAAATCTCGAGATACATTGTGTCACTATTTTACCGCGTAAACCTCGGAATGAACGACGCGCTTAGTTTATATCAACATGTGCTGTTAAACCTCCAGATGCGCAAGATAAACTGTTCAACCCATATTGACATGCATCTTTTACACTACTGAGGCTAAATATCCCGCTTAAAACCTCGAACGAGACAAGTATTTCACAATTTTCGCATGTTTATGTTATGTTGCTAAACACTGTTAATGCAGGCTTGATAAATCATCCCGAAAATCTCGAGGTGCATCGTTTAACTGTTAAAATATGATCGTAACTATTGATGCAAACCGTTTAGGTATTACATTTAAACTCCAAACGCTTTAACTTGTCATCAAAATTCACAAAATAAACACTTCTTTTTTTTTTTTTTTTTTTTTACCCCGAGGCGTACATCGTTAAACTCCTGCATTTACAGTTGAGATGTGTCTGTAGTTTAATTGTTAATGTAAACGCAGTGATGTGGTTCATGTTATGTTTTTGCTGTACAGTAAACCATGTTGTATTTGTGGGTGTTGTCTGACATGATAAAGTTGTCTCGGGTTTGAGGAGTAGTTATCATCGCGTCTGTTTGTCATCGTTATCTTTAAGTGGAGCAGGCTGAGTTAGTTAAGTAAAGGCTTGACTTAAAAATAAACGAGGTCACCGACAGACACAGTTTTTACCTGCTGTGAAACGTCTTTTGTGTCTCGCATATTTATGCATTAATCGTAATTAATTTACATTCTGGAACTGTAAAATATCTCATCAGCTGCATGCTATGCTTTGTTTTTTTCCGCTTTCTTTCACATGCAGTCATAATCTTCTGATTTGCTTCCTGTAGGGTTCATTAACTCCTAATATGATTCCAGCATGCGGTGGCATTGCGTAAGAGCTGAATACTGCTCCCTAATGTGACGCTCTGAGCATCAGTGTAAATGTAAATTATGCATTAGGTCCAGGGTATTCCATGTGATGGGGAGCAAACAGCCATCCGAATATTTCATCTGGGTTTGGTGCATTGAGCTACGCCCCCAGCCCCATCAAATCCCACCGCAATGGGGCAGATGTCTCTCCTCTGCAGACATAGGCTTGCTGTTGTGTGCAAGAGACCGATATGAAATAACAGCATTCATGTATTTTGCAGTGTAGCCTATAATTTTTTGGGGGGTCATATTGAAATGAGAATTAAATTGTATTTGCTAGTTTAATATTGGAGTTTTCATTATGGCATATATAGTACTACCATCCAGTGCCACATTACAATATTCATATACATAAAGCATAAAAATGATATAGTTTACCATGGTACTATTAACCAATGATGTAGCCACCATAGACTTAGAAAGGGAGTAGAAATCGGAAAATATAAATAAAACATCAAACCTTTTTTTAAAAAGGGCAAACTATTATTTCATAATGTCAGTATGTTGTGTGCTTTCGGACCGGCATCAGGTGTTGACCACAGTTGTGTTCTCGCTCCCCCGTGGATGTATATAAGCTAAGACTGCCACTCCATCTCCGAAGGGTTTAACATTCTTTCCATTCATCAGTCACTATGCGTTAGTGAAACCTTTTGTCATTGACAGTCTCCTCTGACAGCGACTGACCACCCCTCCTCAGCGACCCCGACGGCTGTCTCAGGGCCCCTTACCATTTTTGGTGCAGTGAACTATGGGATCGTAACATGCATTTACCTCCAGGCGATTGTTGCTTTTCCACAAGCAAGTGCAAAAGAAACAGCTTTCCAACATGCATGGATGTTTATTTTGGCATTTTTAGAAATGCAACAGGGTCAAAAGTCTCCGAACACATTTAACCTCTATTACTTTGAGGATTTTAAGAATATGAATATCTCTAGGCGACTAGTTAAATGTAAGTAAATAAGTGTCATTTATCGATTGACCCTGAACAGGTGGTCAGATTGTCCTCTATTGGAGCTCCAGATTGCTCTTTGTAACATCTCAAATAATGCTGGAGAACATCAGGTTCTCAGTGTATAGTGATTTATAATTCACCTTTTCAGCCCATTTTTTTTATGCTGAAGTAATTTCACATTTTGACCCCACTGTATGTTTTTGTTCATTCTCTGTCCAGGCTCTTAAACCACAGTGAGCTTATGAAAAGCTGTAGCTTTAGCAATTGCCCTGTGACTGCTGTGGAGGAGTTTGTACACCATGTTTTCTTCTCACCCTCCCCTGTTCATTTGCCACTTCTGAAACAAAGAGAGTTTTTCCCTGACACGTGACTTAACCCATTCACGGGTCTAGAGGTGTGGCTCTGTTTCCAATGGCAACAGGGCAAAGTCCCAGTATGAGAACACTGATATGCTTGAGCGAACCGACTTTGGCTCACGTGCAAGATAAAAAAAAAAAAATCCTTTGGAGAATAGTATTTTTATTCATTTGATGAAGTCCAGATCGAATATTCTTTCACAAATATGAATATTTATGAGCAGGTTCTGCCGTGGTTGATTTATCTTTTACCCTCTGGCTCAACCTTGTGACCTTTTCCACACACATGTGCAATATGTGGAAAGTGCTCATATGCATATAAGATGTGATGAGTAAGCATTTAATTAAACCAGCATATGTAGATGTGAAAGAGCTCTGAAGTAAGCGGTCATGTTCAGTCGGAGAACTACAGGTGTCAAGTTCTTTGTTTCTGGCCACTAACATCATCTGTTGCTTTTGTGTACAAATAGTACCCACACCAGTGTGCTTAAAGATTTGTATCAGGACATGGATTCACCTGCAAAAAATATAAATCTGATGCAGATATAAATATCTTTGTAAGATGACCTGAAATCATGAAAGTTGATGGGGGAAAAAAACATATATATTTTTTTAAATGGATGTTTTCAGTAGAAACAAAAGTTTAGACCAAAATGATATACTCTGTCATTTTGTTAGATTGTTGATGTAACAAGATCCGAGTTGTTAGATGTTTTCTGTAGGCTTCAAGTGTTTTTTTATTTTATTTTATGCTCCCATGTTGTGCTATGGAAGCTTTTTCTCTTTTCAGTAAAAAAAAAAAATATGTATTGCAGACTTGATAAATTGAAGTCCTTTTTCAAACAGAGAGCCTGTTGTTTGCTTCACTGACTTAAAATGACAATCAGATTTTAAATGCAAACTAGCAATCAAAGGCTCTATACTTAAGTGATTCATCCCATTGCAGCAGCTCCCAGCTCCCGTGTGTGTTGTGAGGCAATGAGTCACCTATTGTATTCGCAGAGTTCAGTTGTAATAAGAACTGTTGCTTAACAGTAGTAGAGGTTACTTGGTTAATTGCTTTTCAAGTTAAATGTTAAATACTACACGTTATCCATTGGGATCACACAATCTGCACTCTGTTACCTCTTGCTAATATTTTACACTTTTTATGCACTTCTTTTATACACTCATAAGTTGGGTAATAGCACATTTTTGTGCATTTTATATTACAAGTTTTTTAAAACCTACACTAATCAATAAATGTAGGCAGTTTGCATTCTTAAAAAATGCTATTGTTAGACCATGCTCGAGATTTAATGGTTGTTCTACGCTTGTTCAACCACAGGAAGGACGAGAACAATATGAGCTGGCAGCCACCTCAGAGCAGGGGGGCAAGAAGTCAAAGCCCAAGGGTAAGAAAGAGAAGGATAAAGACATGGATGAACTCAAAAAAGAGGTGGACTTGGTGAGTCGGTTTAGTTCTTTAAAACACCTATTGGCAAAACTTTAATTGTAGTGATCTTTGAGATGTACATTGTTCTTTGTATTATTTTTTTGTAGGATGATCACAAACTGTCCCTGGATGAACTCACCAGGAAATACAGCACTGATTTAACTAGGGTTAGTCTGCTTCTGTATTGAATTTGAATATTGATAGAAGTATAATGGCATAAAGCTCTCACTTTGGAACTTCGTTATCTAACCCATAACTTTCTCCAGGGATTGTCAGTCAGTCGTGCTAAAGAGATCTTGGAGCGTGATGGACCCAACGCTTTGACTCCACCTCCAACCACCCCAGAATGGGTCAAGTTCTGCAAGCAGCTCTTTGGAGGATTCTCAACTCTCCTGTGGATTGGAGCCATCCTTTGTTTTCTTGCCTACGGCATCCAGGCAGTCTCCGAGGAGGAACCCGCCAATGATAACGTAAGAAGAAGAAAAAAAACCTGTTTGCTTAAGATCACATTGTTGTTTTAGCGGTATCCCTAACCTCTCCTTCATTTTCCTGTGCAGTTGTATCTGGGTATCGTACTCTCTGCTGTTGTGATGATCACTGGATGTTTCTCATACTATCAAGAAGCCAGAGCTCCAAGATCATGGACTCTTTTAAGAACCTTGTCCCTCAGGTACTCATGATAATTCTAAAATGTGTATATTCTCAAGATCTTTCTCTTTTCTTCAGTGATGTTAAGTGCACTTCCACTTTGTCACATAGCAAGCCTTGGTTATCCGTGATGGTGAGAAGAATAATATCAATGCTGAAGAAGTTGTGGTCGGAGATCTTGTGGAAGTCAAAGGTGGCGATAGAATTCCTGCTGATCTGCGTATCATTTCTGCTCATGGATGCAAGGTGAAATGCCATTGCCATAAATCACGGTGGAATGATTCTTCTCCAATGGCATGTCTACGAGGATTTACTAATGATCTTGTCCTTTCCAGGTGGACAACTCCTCCCTCACTGGAGAATCTGAGCCTCAGACTCGTACTCCTGACTTCTCCAATGACAACCCACTGGAGACCAGGAACATTGCGTTTTTCTCTACCAACTGTGTTGAAGGTATGAAAACTAGAAGTCTTTTGAAAGTCAAATGTTTGAACAATTAAAAGTTTACAATTCTATATTTTTTGCTTACAGGCACAGCCAGGGGTGTCGTCATCAACACTGGTGACCGCACTGTCATGGGTCGTATTGCTACCCTTGCTTCTGGCCTTGAAGTTGGTCGCACTCCCATCTCAATTGAGATTGAGCACTTTATCCACATTATCACTGGTGTAGCCGTCTTCCTGGGTGTCTCCTTCTTCATCCTCTCCCTGATCCTTGGCTACTCTTGGCTGGAAGCTGTCATCTTCCTCATTGGTATTATTGTGGCTAATGTGCCAGAAGGTCTCCTGGCTACCGTGACAGTAAGTGTGATAATTGCTACAATTTGGAATAATTGCAATTTTAAAGAGAACTAAACCTTAAAGATTCTTGTATTTTCAAGGTGTGTCTAACTCTGACTGCCAAACGTATGGCAAAGAAGAACTGCCTGGTGAAGAATCTCGAAGCGGTGGAAACTCTTGGCTCGACCTCCACCATCTGCTCTGACAAGACTGGTACTTTGACCCAGAACCGAATGACCGTCGCTCACATGTGGTTTGACAACCAGATTCACGAAGCAGACACCACAGAGAACCAGAGTGGAACCTCCTTTGACAGGAGCTCTGCTACTTGGGCCGCCCTCGCACGTATCGCCGGTCTCTGCAACCGTGCTGTCTTCCTTGCAGAACAAGAAAACTTCCCAATTCTTAAGGTCTGTATTGATGCATTGTGAAAGTCTGTCAAAAGATTTACCGGCTCTTGCAACGTCTGACAAAGTTGTTTTTGCATGTAGTAAACCACTCTCAGATGGCATCAGCAACATGCTTGCAATGTTTGTTTGCTTGTGCTTAGTTCGGCTGTTTGCCTCTAGGGATTCTTTTAGTACCTTGAGCTCACTAGAGACTCTGACTGGAACACAGTGTTCCCCTGTAAATTCCATCCAATTTCTGCTCACTCTGACTTGCTTTGTAATGGGACTTATTTGTTAGACCATTACCTCAAATTACCTTGCATTTCCTGGAAAATCTAAGTAGTCTGTTTTAAAATGGAACTGTTTGTTGGTCCCCTTTGTTTTCTCTCTTCTTCCTCAGACCATTCCTTGTTTTCATGCTTTCCTGTTTCCTTTCACAGAGAGACGTGGCTGGTGACGCCTCTGAATCTGCCCTGCTGAAGTGTATTGAACTGTGCTGTGGATCGGTGAAAGAGATGAGAGAAAAATACACCAAGATTTCCGAGATCCCATTCAACTCCACCAACAAATACCAGGTAAAAAACATCCCCTGCTTTGGCTAACATTTCGGATTAAATTTCAGATGTCTAACATCTTCTGTTTATGGACCATTTTAGCTCTCCATCCATAAGAACCCCAATAGCAATGCAACTGAATCCAGTCACTTGCTAGTAATGAAAGGTGCTCCCGAAAGGATCCTGGACAGGTGCAGCTCTATTTTGATTCAAGGAAAAGAGCAGCCGCTTGATGATGAGTTGAAGGATGCCTTCCAGAATGCCTACTTGGAACTTGGGGGCCTTGGAGAGAGAGTACTGGGTAATTTTGTGGTTTTTAAATTGAATTTTGAAACCATGCGTTTCCAATCTACATTTCCGTCAACCTGTTTTTTCCATAGGATTCTGCCACTTCAACCTTCCTGACGAACAGTTCCCCGAGGACTTCCAGTTTGATACAGAGGAGGTGAACTTTCCCACTGAGAACTTGTGCTTTATTGGCCTTATGTCCATGATCGATCCTCCTCGTGCCGCTGTAACCAGATGCCGTGGGCAAATGTAGGAGTGCTGGAATCAAGGTATGCCATAGTCATTCGTAATTAGCGGTGCACAATGTATATCGGCTGACGATTAATGTGCATCTCATCAGTAAAGCTGGTTATCGAACCATCTACCATCAGGTGCATGATTTCACGTAGAGGAGCTGTTATACACGGAACCGTTGTTAACTGACAAGCTGCACAAATCCAAATCTAACCTGCTCTACTTAACTAGATGCACATTTAATCATCGGCCGATATATATTGTGCTCCCTTATTCCTTATAACTGCTTGTGGTTTTGAAGAAACAACCAGAGGCATCCTAATTGCTTATTCAAAATCTCACTTCAAGGTTATCATGGTTACTGGTGATCATCCAATCACAGCCAAGGCCATTGCCAAAGGAGTGGGTATCATCTCTGAGGGCAACGAGACCGTTGAAGACATTGCTGCCCGTTTAAACATTCCTATTAATGAGGTTAATCCAAGGTAACGGATTCCTCCTTGATTTGGATGTTTTCTGGCCGAATATTTGTTGCATCTGGTTTTTCATTTTGTTCAATTTTTTTTTTTTTTTTTTTTTTTTTTTTTTTTTTTTAAAGGGATGCCAAAGCTTGTGTGATCCATGGTGGTGACCTGAAAGATCTGTCCCCAGAGCAATTAGATGATGTCTTGAAACACCACACAGAAATAGTGTTTGCCAGAACGTCTCCTCAGCAGAAGCTGATTATCGTCGAAGGCTGCCAAAGACAGGTTAGTCGTCTTTACGATCTCCGACAATCAAAACTTTACCAGGTCATTTTGATAAGATAAGACTTAAGTACTTTATTTACTTGGCTAGCACAGTGAGAGAAGTTAATATAAAGGTAGTAAACATGACATAATAGCAGTAAAACCAAATGATTGACAAAACCAATTGTTGCATTCGTAGCTGGTTAGGACCAGAACTTGGATGTATCACGACATGATGTTACATTAAATTGTGTTTGTCCACAGGGTGCCATTGTAGCTGTAACCGGTGATGGTGTCAATGATTCTCCTGCTCTGAAGAAGGCTGATATTGGTGTGGCTATGGGTATCGCTGGATCTGATGTATCTAAACAGGCTGCTGACATGATCCTCCTGGACGACAACTTTGCCTCAATTGTCACTGGAGTAGAAGAAGGTATGTTTTTGAGAACTTGACTGAAAATTGACTGAAAAGTTACTTTGAGACTTGGTCCTCAGACATGTCTTCCACTTTAGGACGTCTGATCTTTGACAACTTGAAGAAGTCCATTGCCTACACACTGACCAGCAACATCCCTGAGATCACCCCCTTCCTCTTCTTTATCATTGCCAACATCCCTCTTCCTTTGGGTACCGTCACCATTCTCTGCATTGACCTGGGTACTGACATGGTAAGCAACACATTTGACCAGTATTTTTTTTTTCTCAGTGTATCATGTTCTTGAATAAACATTATTGTTCTCTTGTCTTCAAGGTTCCTGCAATCTCATTGGCCTATGAAGCTGCTGAGAGTGACATCATGAAGCGTCAACCCAGAAACCCTAAGACGGACAAACTTGTGAACGAGAGGCTGATTAGCATAGCCTATGGTCAGATAGGTAAGAGTTGCTGAACAGCATAAACCGTTATAATTCGCATGGCTATTTTCTTTACTGCTAACTGCACACAGTTTGGTAGCTAAATCTGCTATTTCTTTCTCCTCAGGTATGATTCAAGCTCTGGCTGGGTTCTTCACATATTTTGTCATCTTGGCTGAAAATGGCTTCCTGCCGTCGACATTGCTGGGCATTCGAGTGCACTGGGATGACAGATACGAAAATGACCTGGAAGACAGTTATGGACAACAATGGGTGAGTGTTTTCAAAAAATCCAGTGGGCATAGAATTGTTACATTTTTCCACTACCTTATCTGAAAGTTGTGTTCTTTACCATCTCAGACGTACGAGCAAAGGAAGATTGTGGAGTTCACTTGCCACACGGCCTTCTTCACCAGTATTGTAATTGTACAGTGGGCCGATTTGATCATCTGCAAGACCAGAAGAAACTCAGTATTCCAGCAAGGAATGAAGTAAGTAAACCGCCAATATATCTTTAAGACCTAAATGGCTCAAAAGAGGAATATGAAGTCTTACATGTTTGCTGTTCTTTACAGGAATAAGATTCTCATC